>NC_084749.1:33389356-33469356 GCF_033978785.1 Entelurus aequoreus | reverse complement strand
TTAATTTACTTATCAAATATCGCCCCAAAGCTAGTGATTGGTATTGGTATCAGCCACTCTTACTCATGGATGATCGGAATCGGCGGCATAAATCCCTGATCTGACAGTGGTACTGTAAACGGACCCAAAGAATAGAGCCGGGCTACAGTCTGATGACAGATAATAAGCACTTTTGTAACATTTAGCATTTGCTAAATGTGTATTCAGTGCTTTGTCTCATAGAAAGCTTGTCTTAAGCAGCCACACAAAAAGATACTGTACATGTTTACTTAGTATTTAGTTTTGCAGCCTCTTTGTGTCACTGTGCAACCGGACGCCATTCCAAACTGGACTGCTGAATTGATCCGGTGAAAAAGTGACTCTTTGGCACTGGTGCTAACCGGTTAGTACATCCTGATGTGCTTGTCAATCATGCAAGATGGCTGGTCAAGGTGGCAGCACCAGTTCACTTTATGTCTGAGAATGCAGCTGTTTTTCTTTGTCACAAGACTTGTGTGCACGAGCACTGCGGGTTGAATATCAGGATGATTGGTCTTGTAGCCTGACACACACACACACACGTGCACACACACACACGCACACCCTTATTACCAATTTCCTGATTTTCTTTTTCATGTGTGACAGGTAACTGCACACTTCTATCATCGATTAGGGGCAAAGCCTTTGAACAATATATATCCCTTCCTCCCATGTTGAAACAATTTGTGGTCAATTTGTCCACTTTATTTTGGGCATTTTGGGCTCAAATTATTCTCATTTTGTAAAATATTTTAGATGGCGGCCCAGTTGCACGTTTGCTTTCTGGAGCAGAGTGAGGGTGGTTCTGGTGGTTACTGAGGCTCCATGCTAGGGTGTGGTGGAGTCTTTAAGGGTATTACAGCCACAGAATGGTCAAGCAGTGTGCCAGGTGTGTGTGTTTGTATGCATGCATGTGTGTCTTTATTCAGTGCAGGGAGTGATCATCTCAATCTCAACTCTTCTAATCCCTCCTACTCAATTCTGCTGCTGAAGCCAAATTCTTACATTCTTCTCCCCTTCCTTGGAGATAAAGTGACTTGATGTTGCTTATCATGTCACAACACTATGTACTTTACATACGCTTCTGTCATACCAGTCTGCTATCATTTGCTTGTCCCGTTGGTGTCATTGTTCTTGGCTGAGAAAGATATCCCAGCAATGTGCTTTCCCCTCTGGACAAATCTTTGGAGATCTACCGGCTCAGGCAGCCAATCAACTCCCATTCCACTCCACTCCATTCCACTGGGAGTGGGAGACGCCATTTCTTGGCCTGTATTCACATGCTTCCCATGGGAATCAGGCTACCTTCAGCATAGACATTTACAATTGTTTTTATTAACAGTGGAACCCAATCGCTTCAGGGACATTGCTGAACCGCCAATTCATACAAATTGAGAGTTTATCTTTCACGTGATGGAGGAAGGGTAATTTAATTAGTTAGTTCTAAGGTCAAACTGTCATTATCATAAAACCTTTTATTGACTGTGCGATGTTTTAGGGACATTTTCACATTACAAAGCCTCAATGTCATTAGTGATCTGCATTTTTTTCTTTAAACGTGCGCTATTTAATCAGTTGTTGGTTTATTAACTGTCTACACCAGAGGTCTTCAACGGGGGTCTGCAGAGATAATGCAGGGGGGCGATTTAAAAAAAAAAAAAAAAAGTTTTATATTTCCTCCCTCAATTTTTCCACAAATGTTATTTAGTGCTCTAGGTGCCAGCTAGCGATCAGCGCTATAGTTGTCAGTTAGCAATTAGCGTGTTAGTTGCACGCTAGCATTTCGCTGCAGTTTTCAGCTAGTGATTAGCGCCCCAGTTGCCAACTAGTGATTATTGCATGAGTTGGAAGTTAGCGATTAGCGCACCTAGCGAGAAGCAAGCTAGTTGCCAGTTGGCGATTAAAGCGCTGGTTGCCAGCTAGCTATTATCGGTGCAATACTTTTATTTGAATATCATTAGTATTGCACAATTACGAGGTATCTTTATGGCCAGATTAATGTAAAGGGCAATCAACATTTCAGACAAGATGTAAATGTAGGGGGTCCCCACTCGTCTCTATCAGTTTTGGGGTCCTCGGGCTGGAAAACGTTGAACCCCCGGTCTAAACCAATATTTTGAATATATTTTTAAACGCAATAAACTGAGATTTCTCTTTTTTTCTGCATTGTAATTAAAAGGTCAATGACTTTTAATTATCCTAAATAAGTAAACAATAAAAAAATAACATGGATTCTCAATCTCTGTTAGAAAAAATTGCACATTGAGAAATAGTGAACATCTCATTATGCTGTTTTTCCGCAGTTTGCAACACAGTGTGATTAACAAATTGGGCATACTTGCTTGTTTGTCCATGTTGATGGCCTCATCTTCGTCACTCAAGTCTTTGCAATTATCTTTTTTCCTCCTAATTATGCTCTGCTTCTTCCTACTCCTTTTCGGAGATGTTGTAATGAGAAACTGGAAAAATATGTTGTTCCATATTGTAACTGTATGCATGTTCAAAATAAACTAAAACCATAATTTTGGTACCTGGCAGTGATTCTCACTAGCAAATAGCAACTGGTGAGGCTCAGTTTGTGCATCTTGAATTTGTAAGCGAGTGTGTAAGCTTCCGCCCACTGAAACAAAGATTGTGGATGACTGACATAGTTATCGAGTTCACTTTCATGTGTCTTTAGATTAATTGATTTATTGACAGACCAAAAAATATGAATCATGATTTTTCTGCTTAAAAGTGAGATCCCGATACTCTGGGACAATTTTTTTACACACATACCTTGTTCAAGGCTTCACGTTTTGATTTAATCAGACTTTTTTTCATCATTATTATTGTGTGAATGCCACAATTATTATTAGACTTCTTTGTCTTTTGATGGTCTTTATGTCGTTGTTCATGCGAATTTGACAGGGTTCAAAGACGTTTGATGGGCAACTTTCTAAACAGAAAGTAATAGAAAGACTAAAAAAAAATCCTTCATGTCTAAAACACGGCTTGGAAAAGAAAAGTCAATTAAGTGATGCAATTGCTAAAAATAGCAAATGAGACTGAGTGGTGGCATTGGTTGTCAGTGGGCAGAACCAGGGCAGTGGAGCAAACATTTGAATAAAATGTCAGCGTTTTTTTTTGTTGTGATTTTACTCGTTAAGTACATTTCAAAATGGAAATCCCAACATTTTTGCGTACAGCTCTAGTGCAAATTATGACATGTAATAATTTTTTTTGCAAAAGCCTCACGTTAGAATGTACAAAAGACCCAGCTGAATAAACTTGACATTTATTTGGCCTTGCTGCGGTCATTAAAGTATGCAAAAATTTGGGAGCACTAGTGGCATGTTTTGATTGGATGTCTCCTACATGTTCTCAGGGTCTGTTTCTTCTCTTCCTGACCTTGCACTTCCATTTCTTTCAAGTTGAAAGTTCCAAATGTTGACAGTTACTGTATTTGTGTTTTCAGTGCACAGTGCAGGTGAAGCTGGAGTTGGGCCACAGAGCTCAGCTGAGGAAGAAAGTAACATCAGAAGGTTTCACCCATGACTGGATGGTTTTTGTCCGAGGACCAGAGAATGGCGACATCCAGCACTTTGTAGACAAGGTTGTCTTCCGCCTGCATGAGAGCTTCCCAAAACCTAAGAGAGGTATGATGGCCATAACATTACAGTATTCCGATCTTCTCTAGACAAGTCAGATTTTTTAAAGGATGGTTTGCTGCCTTTCTTTTATAGAAATACCGGTACTACACAGTTTTGGAAGACAAAACATGTTTTATCTCATGTTATTGTATTTGATGTTTGTGGCTGAACAGGATCATCTCAGAACATCTGTAATCTACTATTGTCCGGGAAGATAAATGTAGGAAAAGCTTATACCTGCAAGTAGTAATTGGTATCAAATTCTGTACTTTTATAGGTCGCGACCAAATTCCGTCAGTACTTCAGAATACTGATTCACATGAAATCAAATGGTACCAATTTTCGACATCTGGGTTGCACTTGCTATCGCGTTCGATTGCGCACTTGGCACCGGCTCAAGCACTTAGCGGGCAAACAGGCGTATTCGTAGCGAAGACCCTGTAGGTAATGTTTTCATGCCAATCAAGCATACCCAAAGGAAAGCGCTTGAATATAAGCAGTGTTTCTCACACATTCATTTATTTGTGGCGGCCCGCCACGAAAGAATTACGTCCGCCACAAATAGATTTTTTATTTTTTTTTGTCCTGTCCAGCTTCTCAGGCAAATCATATAGTTGATGTAGATGCCCATATCGGCTGTTCAGATTTACTTTACAAAAGAGAAGTGTAGGATACTTCTCTTGTTGCCTTATTTGTATTTGACTTTATTAAATGTATTTATATTATCATTTGGTGCAGCCGGGCCGGAGCAGGAGGGGATAGAAAGAGAGAAATTATTATGTTGCTGGTAAATAATATGGTTGTAGTAGTAGGCTAAAGTTAAATTATTTAGTATGCACTAATTAAAGGGGCAGAGCTTTAAGAGACATTTTAGCTTTTATATTTTATAAGATATATTTTTTGTAAGAACCACAATTAATAAATATATTTCAGTGAATAACTTATTCTTCAAATCTGTATATAAATATGTACATAAAGTGTTGTAATTATATTGTAAAATGGATGGATGGATGGACGTTTAAAACAAAACTGTTATTATTAATTAGTAAGTATACATTTTTTGAGCCTTTTTATAGAAAATCATATCATTGTAGTAAATTATGCAAATTACTCGATGATGTCATGGTGACCACGCCCCCACCGCCACAGGTATCTTGGCAGTTTATGGGAAACACTGATAAGGCTCCATTTTTCATGTTAGCTCAATGTTAGTTTATGTTGGAAAATTCCATATACATGCTACTGATTAGTATCAGCGATTTTACACCTCCAGATTTGGCAAAAATACTAATAAGACGCATGTTACAGTTAACTGCTGGTTTGTAATAAGCACAATAAACTTACAAACACTTGGTAGGTTCAACAAAAGGCACGACTGGGTTGGACAAAAAAATTAATGCTTACTTGCAAATGAGACTCAGAAGTGTAGGAAAACAACTAGACAACACACGGTTATCATTATATGTCTGGTCGGGGGGTTTTATTATTAAACAAATTAACATTCATCACCTTATTTACACACACACAAATACCATAATTTGATACCAATTCCAAGGTACCGATAATTGATACCGTATCAGTTCAAATATGAAAGGTACTCATCACTACCTGCAAGATCAATTACACTTCTTGTAAAAAAAAAACTAATTTGCGTGTGTTTTTATGTCTTACCAATACATCCACAACCTATCTTTTACACAAAAATAGCTTTAGGATGATTTTTGCTGTAACAGTTGTTTGTTTCCAGTATGCAAGGAGCCTCCGTACAAAGTGGAGGAGTCAGGCTACGCAGGTTTCCTCATGCTTATTGAGGTTTACTTCAAAAACAGGGTGAGAAAAATATTTATATTTTTTTCAAAAAGTGTCAAATGTTGCATTATGCAATGTGTCTTTTTTGTTCTGTGTTTTTACTCCCTTGTTCATAGAGAAAATGTAATTTGATGTTGAAAATAACTACGGTACATGGAACTGTTATGTATTGATGTATGTATTTACTTGGCCCTCTGCGTTCATATACTATTAACTGTCTATACAAACAGGAGGAATCTACCCTTGGTAACTCAATGAAGTGGTTAACCTTGTTAACAGAGACAATTTTCCTTTTATGCCAAGTTCAGGGAAGCATGTTACTGCTGAAGACAGAAAAAATTTGGTTATTTAAGTGCATGAACCTATCAGAACCTTTTAAGGTTAGACCAGGGCGTCCAAACTTTTTCCACCAAGAGCCCCATACTGAAAAGTCAAAGCTTGGGGGGCCATATTGATAGTTTTTATTTTGTTAAAAAAAATGCTAAAAACTGTGTACATATATTTGAATATATGACTTTCTGTGTCACCTTTGTTTAATAGGTGAAAAAGTATATTATTATCAGTTGTTAGTATTAACAATTCAGCTTTTTCTCATTACATTACATCTTCGCTCTTTATTTCTTACTTTTTTTACTGGCGATGTTTTTTTCCACTGCTCAGTTAGACAATGGACCAGGCATGCTAGAGTATTCTGTGTATTGGTTCATATAAATAAACTAATGTCCCCTTACAAGATAACGCTGAAGGTTTCACTGCTGTAGACGTGGGCTGTATTCAAACACATTGTCTGTCAAATGAAGACATTTTTCTATGAAAATACTCAAAATCCAGATGTGTGTGAAGCATTACTGTTGCCACAGAATAGTTGTACAATCAGTCACACACCTCCCAAGTTGTATTAGTGTGCCACCCTCACTTCACGTTTGTCGTTTTGATTGACTTTAAGCTTGAAATTGTTTAGGAGGAGCCAAAAAAGGTGTGTTTCAACTATGACCTATTCCTAAATCTGGAAGGAAACCCACCTGTCAACCACCTTCGCTGTGAGAAGCTCACCTTCAACAACCCCACCAAAGATTTCAGGAAAAAGCTGATCAAAGCTGGAGGGGTGAGGCTACTGCACACACTTTTATGTGCTATTAGTAATGTATGTACCCTTAATAACTATTTGTCTTTGGATAAAATGCTTAAGATAATTAGATTTGACTATAATCTGCAATCATCCTCTCTCTTTGTTCAGGTACTGGTGGTTCCAGAGGTGGCTGAAGCGGTGTCGAGGCCCAGTCCAGACTACCCAATCCTGCCCACCATCCCCCTCTCAGCATTCTCAGATCCCAAGAAGACCAAGTCCTCTCATGTGTCAAAGGTTGGTTATGCTGCCAAGACACCACTATTTATTTTACAGGCACTCAGATTTCGCCTTCCTTTGATCTACTAATCTAGCTTGATGAAAACGCAAATGTAAAAAAAAGAAAACAAAATATTTGTTTAATTATTTCTACTATTATTCAACTTAATTTTCATTCTTTTTTCAGAATTTCCCTTATGGAAGAAAAAGGGCCGATTGTCTTTGTTGTATGCCCTTTAACCATCAGATCTACTCTCCAAGTAGGCTGACTCAAGCCCCTAATTGTTACCAACTGTGGTTTAGCATTAACATGCATGTTGTATTAGTCAGCCCGCTTATCTTCCACAAGAACATATGAACATGTCCTGCTTTATGTGTTTCCTTGGTTCAACCTATTGCAGATGATACATTTTAGTTTGCATTTGGGATGGGCGATATGGCTTATAATCTATATTGCAATATATATTGCAGCCTCTTGCGATAACAATATACATCACAACAATGTGCGTTATTTGGCATATAAATGATAAAAGAACCATTTCATAACAAGTCAAAAGGCTTTTAGTTTAGCTGCTGACATATGCAGTAACATGTTGCATCATTTCCAGATGTATTAATTTCTCAAAACTATTACTAATATACTTGGTAATTTACTGATAATATCTGGTTAATTTTTACTGTAACAATAATTTATCTACACTTCTGTTAAAATGTAATAAGCACTTATTTTTCTGTTGTTTGGATACTTTACATTAGTTTTGTCCGATACTACAAATTTGGGTCTAAATCTAATACCAAGTAGTTACAGGGACAGTGTCGGCCATATGTTTATTCTTTTGAAAAAAAACTTGATAATTCAAGTTTAATAAACTTTTGATCACAATTATAATAAAAAAATGCAGCATGTAACAATAGCAATGCAATATTCAAATTATTTCCTTATTCCCTTTTTACATACAAAAGTGTATACCAGACAATAGTGCAAAATAATTAAAATCTAAACATACTATTGACTTTTATTTGCTGAGTTTTTGAACCGTAACACAAATGACAAAACAATTTTGTGATAACAAAAAATATCATAGTAATCATTGTCATATCAACTAATAAATGATGATACTATACTTGGTATCATTGTCTTTATTTGTATCGTTCCGCCCACACTTTTTTTCATTTAAGAGCTTCAACTCAGCAGCTCTCTTTACTTTTCGTATCCTCCTATAGCTATTCCTTGTCATTTAGTCATCCAGTGACTTGTAAGAAACATAGTTTATTTGCTGCCATTGAGGCGAGGGTTTTAGATTTAGAAGCAACTTCTTCCTGTGATGACACATTAGTCGCTTGCGAGGACGCTACAATGCGTTGAGGAAGCTATGACTATACAGCGCACTGGTATTCAAGCCACACCCACCAAATTTTAGAAGAAAAAAATATTTTTACATATAAGGCGCACTGCCGGTGAGCGGGTCTATTCTATATTGATTCAAAAAGGTTTTTTACTCCTACATTTAATACATAACATATAATGGTGGTTCTTTGGCCGTTTTGTGGGCGGTCTTATTTACGTGGCTCCACTTCAACTGTGTCTTCTCACCGTCATCTTTGTGGTACCAGTGGTTTTTAGCGCTTCCATAGCGAGTCTACTGACAGATATAAGTTAGAACTGTGCACTACTTTATATTAGAAATGGCAACAGCATAGGTTGAATGCCCCACAACAAGAGGATAAAGAAAAAGAAGGAGCTTATTAATAACTACAGCGTCGGTGCGGACTACAATGGCGGACCCGCGCAAATTTTCGGGATGTACAAGAATGCAAATCCCAAATACACATCAGCAGGAATCAATAGGTAAGAAAAATTGTTTTTGCATAATAGGTCGAAACAAAACGCCAGATATTATGTCTAATAATAGGTGCCATTTTGGGGTCCTTAGACCATAATAATACCCCTATGTTGAAGCACAGCACGTATGACTACAGTAGTGGTAATGCGGCAACAATCCATCAAGCGGTGCGGCTTTGTAGTTGACCAAAAATGTACTAAAACATTTTGACCAATTTTTTAGCGCTGTATGTAATGTTCTATAATCTCAATGGAACATCAAATATTTGGGCTTGCTTGTTGGCGTCATCTTGCAGTCCACACATATCTTTTATGTGTGACTTCTATCTATTGGTCACACTTACCATTACACCATGTAACAAATAAAATTGCTTTGAGGTCGGTAAGCACAACCAGAGTTAATCCGTACATTAGGCACTATGGGTTGTAGGCGCACTGTCGATTTTTGAGAAAATGGAAGGATTTCGCCTTAAAGTCAAAAAAATACATACCTTAATTGTTTCCAACCCGTGCCTGTCACACGGCAGTGAAACGATTGATCAAACAAAACAGAAATTATTGTCATGGACCCACTAGCTGTGAAAGCTAACTCTCCAATCTGTTCATGAGACTAAAAAAACCCACAGTGACATGTTGGTGAATATACGAAACTGAAACAATACAAAAAAACGCTATAGTAAGTTAATAATACTAACACAACCACTTGTAAACATGTAAGCATATTCACAAATGCTAACGACACTGGCTTGATTACATTACGATAGCACGTACACATATGCATGAAAACACTTCTACAGCCATTACACATGGGACTTTTTAGTAAGTATGAATTGTTTCAGCTGTATTGTAAAACTTGCAAACGTTGCTTGGGGGAATGAATGAAGAATCCTTTCAAGCAGGAATGGACGGTTATACTTCCGGTTCAAGGCACCAAACAGGAAGTACATTTTTAACCCGCAGAACTTGCAGTAAGCAAACTCGTTTAAAAGATGACCATCGCACAAACAATAATACACCCTTTTAGTGTCTCTGTCTGTTTTCTATGAAAACTATTTGTTGAATACAAAACATTGTGGCTGTTAGCGAAGAAAAATCCATAAATTAGCTAAACAGTTTTATAAGCCGCAGGGCTCAAAGCATGTGGGAAAAAGTAGCGGCTTATAGTTCGAAATATACAGTACTAAGTCCTACTTCTCTCTACATCAAATCTTCTTAAAGTTAGAACTTATCTTTACAAACTCGGGAAACGTTGTTTGACTATTTTAATTTTAAAGGTAACATTTTCCTAACTGGATGAACAATGTTCTTTTGAAAAGTTTTTTGAGATTGAGAAAAAAGTGCTTTATCGCTTCTCTGTTTGTCCTCCATCACCAGGAACCCAGCAAAGAAGGGGGCGGCGGTAGCAGCAAAGGGGTCAAACCGCACAAAATGACCAAGGAGCACCGTGAAAGACCCCGGAAAGACTCTGAGAGCAAAGCCACATCAAAAGGGGACACTGACAGAGAAGGAAGCAGCAAGAGCGGACGCGGCGACTCCTCATCCTCGTCTTCGAAAAAGCCATCAGAAAACAAAGTTAAAGACGAAGTAAAAGTCCCACCCAAGGCAGCCTTTAAGGAGCCCAAGCTCACCCTGAAGGAGTCAAAGATGGAGGGCATGTCTCCGAAAGGAGGCGGGGCTGGGAGTGGAGGAGGAGGTGGTGGGGGAGGAGGAGGAGGAGGGGGTCCTGCAGAATCCAAAGCCCCTGGAAAAAGACCCTCCACTGTGGAGTCTCCCAAACCTAGTGCCAAGAAGCAGAAAAAGGGCAGCTCTGAGGGGCCAAAAGGCCAGGCTGGTGGTTCTTTCACCGGTTCCCCTCGTGTGTCCTCGTCGTCTACCACTAACCAGCCCTACGCAGATAAGAAACACTCCAAGGAAAAAGGCCGCTGGGCAAAAGGCAAAAATGACACACAGGATTTGAAGGAGCCCAAAAAACTTCCCGAGTCTGAAGAGTCCAATTCAGATGATGAAGCCTCTTCAAATTCCGAGGTATGACGAGACAAGAGCTTGGAGATTGCCGATGATGTCAAAGAATGGTTTTATGGCTCAAGATTCAGTCCAAATATTCAAACAGGCTATAGTTCCTAATTTTTGTGTTTCAACACAAAAAAAGATATCAATCAGTTTTCTCAAAAAAGAGCTCACACATTATACAGCAGTGGTCGCCAACCTTTTTGAGCCCAAGATCCCTGGTCTCAGCCAACAACCAAAGCAATATCTACCTATCTTTTTTTAATGAAACAAAAATATATAATTTATATATATATATATATATATATATATATATATATATATATATATATATATATATATATATATATATATATATATATATATATATATATATATATATATATATATATATATATGTATATATATTAGGGCTGCAACTAACGATTAATTTGATAATCGATTAATCTGTCGATTATTACTTCGATTAATAATCGGATAAAAGAGACAAACTACATTTCTATCCTTTCCAGTATTTTATTTAAAAAAAACAGCATACTGGTACCATACTTATTTTAATTATTGTTTCTCAGCTGTTTGTACATGTTGCAGTTTATAAATAAAGGTTTATAAAAAAATATATATATATATATAAAAAATAATAATAAAAATAATGCCTGTGCGCATGCGCATAGCATAGATGACTAAATTAATCACCAACTATTTTTATAATCGATTTTAATCGATTAGTTGTTGCAGCCCTAATATATATATATATATAATTTTTGTTTCTGAAAGACAAAGCTTTGTGTTGTTATTATTGACTGATTTCAACATTTTGGCTTTTTCTCATTGCGGCGGCGTGGCGAAGTTGGTAGAGTGGCTGTGTCAGCAATCGGAGGGTTGCTGGTTACTGGGGTTCAATCCCCACCTTCTACCATCCTAGTCACGTCCGTTGTGCCCTTGGGCAAGACACTTCACCCTTGCTCCTGATGGGTGCTGGTTAGCGCCTTGCATGGCAGCTCCCTCCATCAGTGTGTGAATGTGGAAATACTGTCAAAGCGCTTTGAGTACCTTGAAGGTAGAAAAGCGCTATACAAGTATAACCCACCATTTCTTCTGTTTTCCCCATTTGTGCTGGTCTGTTAAGATTTTAGTAATGTCCCTGCACACATGGCCCCTGTGATGCACTTTGGGCACCCCATAAGCTAGTTGTTTATGGCCACAATAGTCTTAATACTGTAGTATATTTGTTCATCCTGGTTACATATGGGACGCTAGTCACATGGTTGTCTTATGTCACCACCGGAATTAGTAAAATCAGCTGTTCATGTAGCTTGTTTATCCTGTGTGATAAAGAGGGGATGAAGGGGGAAGTTAGTTCCCGTCGCAGACGATCGATGATGGTCGTGGTTTAGAGAAGAGTTGTTTGATGCTGGATGCTAGAAAATGTCAGATTTGTTGCAACAGTAATGCATTGTTGCAGCTCGATGATTTATGGCACGTCATGCAATGCGCGTTTGCGAGAACAGCAGGTGTAGTGCGCGGCTGCACTCGGGGCTGTGGCCACGGTGTCGAGAGCGAAGGATGTGAGGCTGAAGAGAGAGAGGCAGAGGCGTGTGGGCGTGTTCAGGGTTTAAAACGCTTGCCTAATGGCGGGTCTGTTGGTAATTCTCCGGATAGGGGTGTCACTGATGTCATTTTAATTAAAAAAAAAAAGTTTCATATATTTTCACGATCAACCGGTAAGGTCCCAGAGATCGAGTGGTCGATCGTGATCGACGGGTTTGCGACCCCTGATATACAGTGTAGAAAACCATCAGAACCCTGTGTGAGCAAGCACTTTGTTATAGTGGAGAAGTCAAAAACTCCTGTCTCACAACGAGAAACCTTAAACGAAGCCAAGACTCAGTATGGGGCGACCATCTGCCTCGACCAGCTGGTTTGCGAGATATAGAGGGTACTTTTAATTGTCTTACAATGTTGTTGCTGCTCCTTTTGTGCTTTTCCTACAGCAATCAGCGCCTTCTAATCCTTCGAACTCAAGTTCCAGCTCAGACTCCAGCTCTGACTCAGACTTTGAGCCGGTACAGAAAGAAGGAAAAGGTATGGCCTATTCAACCTAGCATGTGTAATAAAGTGGAAACATATTTAGTGAGAAACATTTGCGTGTTTTATGATAATGATCATCTCTGTCCATCTGTCATCAGTAAACACGCTACTCTCCAAGTACCACCATAATGACCAAGACTAAAAATACAGTAGCGTAGAAGGCCTAAAAATGTATTAAAAACAAGGCAGCGGTTTTATTTCACAAGTATATTTAATATTTTAGGGCCACTGTAACATTACACACAGTTTGAACAGTAACACTGTTTGAGTATTCAATTAAGGGATTCCCTGGCATACTACTAGATGGAGCCCGCATATCACTATTCGTACGCGTACCACAGTTTGAAAATCACTGACTTAGAGTTTATCACCTCATGCAATTGGACCACAGTTGCAAGAGTTAGCAAAAAATGTCATATTAGCATTAGGACTCGTATTCATTAGCATGTAATGTCATATTAGTTCATATCTACAGTAGGTCATATGTGTGTGTTTCTCCCAGGTCCCCTGCAAACCATGGTGGAAAATACCGAGTTAGAAGAGTCGGACGATGACGACAGCAGCTCGGAGGAGGAGACCCCTGTTAAGACTAACCCCCCCAACCGTGACTCTCGGTCAGTGTTTTTAGTGGGACTTTTTTAAGTGTTTGTTGGAGCAGTCCATTGTATCATTCCCTTTGATATCTAACGTAAGTGTTACATGAAATGTAAATATTAGGTTGTGCCCAGTATCGGCTGATTTTCATTAAAAATATATGATTGCCATTGCCCATTGAATGCCGATAACAAACGCAGATCCACTCTGGCTGACACTGTATTTTTAGTCCCAGGTTGATAGCAGCTAATTGTGTCTACACTGTGTAATTATACACAGTGTAGAGCCACTCTCCTAAGCTAACAATACTCACCTCCATTCCTACATATAAGTATCATTATCACACGCCAGGAGCAGACATGCTAATAGATAAATGCTAAGGTATCTTGAAACAACACCAATAAATAAGTGTTTAGGAAAGTTCAAGAAATGTAGATGGAACCATGTTACAGCAGAAAGTAAGTAGCTGTTTGCAAGAAATTAATAAGCGTTAGAGAGAGGATAATATAACAACTATTGATGTGTCAGCATTGTCAGTCAGTACACGACACGTAAACGGAGGGCGGATCAATCCATAAAATTGGTGGTGTCGATACTAAAGGTAGCATCAGTATTGATTGATTAAGTTGATATTTTTATTTTATAAAAATATTTTTGTTGTTGTTTGTGTTAAATTCAGGGAATAAATCCCCGAACATGAGGACTTTGAGGGGGAAAACCAAAGGATTCAATGAGTAGTAGATGGTACACAATAACTAAACAAAATCAGAAACTACTATTGACTTTGTTTTGATCAAACAATTGTATGTAATAAAATAATAAGGAACCAGTTTAAATGTGTTGATATTGTTAAACTGTCAAAAGCACTTACTGTAAATATTTACAATTAATACATGTGATCGTGTTATCGGCCAATCTCACTCATGGATGATGGAAATCGGCTACATAAGTATTTGATCGGAACATGCCTAGTACATATGCGTCTTGTTTTTCAATTCATATTCATTCACAGTAATAGAAGTAGTATATTATGACAGAGTGGACAGAGTTTTTTTAGTTTTGTTTTTTTTAGGTCTCCATCTGTGTACTAAAAGTGACTAAGACGTGCGAACACACATTGACTAAGACGTGCGAACACACATGCAGTATGACATTTTGTCATTCTGTGTGGGATTGACCTCTGACCTTGTTGTCCCCCACCAGACTCAGCCTGAACAGCGAGAGTGACAGCAGTGACGGCTCGCACCGCCCCAGTCGAGACCCTGCGCCACCCCCACAGAAACACAGCTCCTCCAATAACAAAGTGAGACCTGGTTTTGTGCCTTGGATTATTGACATATTGACTGAGGCTTTTTAGGGCCTGAATTAAGATGACTTAATTCAGAACAATGCAAAAGGTTTAGCTTGTCTGAATGTTATAAAGTACATCTTTTGTGTCCAAGCAACGCCATTTTCTACCATATTTAGGTATTAATTGCTATATTTATTTACCAAGGTGCCATTCAAGCTGCAGCATTTCCAGCAATCACAGCCTCCCTCTCCTGTATTCCATAACTTTGAAAAAATGTATTTTCTCGGTGTGAGTGCAGGTGTCAGGCAGGAAGAGTCCAGACTCTTCTTTCCGTTCTGATAAGGTGTTGAAGAAGGGATACGACAAGGTAGGAAGGGTAAATCAAACTTTCTATGCTTCAATCCATGCACATTAAATTATTGCGCAATATAGACAATATAAATTATATAAATTTTGCCGACGATAGTTTTTAATACTATCGTCATATCGTGATAATGCATGTTGATGATACATTCTAGCTGTGTCCTGCAAATTTGACAGCGACAAGCGAACGATCGAATCAATGCAATGTAGCATTCTTGCTAGCGGCTAATGTCCCTCCATAGTGCAAAGCTACTTCTAAGTCAGTAAACTGTTTCTTGCATGTAACATTATCACTGGAGGATGAGAAATAGCTAAATATGCTACACTACACACCATAGGAGGATATGCTAACCACTAAGCTAGAGTTACGGAATGTAAACAAAGGTAGCGGATTGATACAAATATCGATAGTTACACCACCATTCTGTGTTTTTGTCTGATTATATTTGTGATCAAAAATGTAATCATTCAATGATCTTGAAAATTTCAAGTATCCGCATTGTTATGACCAATACTGCCCGTGTAACTACTTGGTATTGGATCGATACCCAAATTTGTAGTATCAATTGTCAAAAAACAGAAGAATAAGTGTTTATTACATTTGAACAGAAGTGTAGATAGAAACATGTTACAATAGCAAGTAACCAGCTATTAACAGTAAATTAACAAGTAGATTAAGAATAGTTTTGAGAAAATAACTCAACTGGAAATGACGCAATATGTTATCATATATGTCAGCAGCAAAACTAGGAACCGTTGTAACCCATTTGGAAATGGTTAAGTGCTCATAAACACCCTTCAGATGTAGTGGTGTATTAAAATCATGTCAAGGTTGTTTATATTGAAAGTGATGATTTACAACCAAGCACAAATCTGTATATCCCTCTAACCATTAAAAGCACCAGTGTTGAAAATGTGAATCATGACTGTCTATCCTCTGCACCCTCCCTCTTGTCAAGGCCTACACAGAAGAATTAGTTGACCTCCATCGCAGACTGATGGCTTTAAGAGAACGTAACATCCTACAGCAGGTGTGTTCATATCTTTATATTATTTCATACTGCCATGGTTGTCGCGTTTCTGTCTGCTCTTTGACTACTAATATACTTTATGCTGCTTATTCAACACTTTTGTCATTGTCACATTTATTTAATTCAAGCTAAGCAAGTTCTTTTACACAATCTCATTTAATCCTAAAACTTGTGCAGGGATTTGAAGTGAACCGGCAACTAATTGTTGCTGGCATTGTTATCCATTGCTTTGTGTTGTGTGATGATGACATGTAGAACTGTTGATGGAACTGGGTCAGTCATGTTTTTAGGACCACCGTTAGTTCTGAAGTGTTGGATCTCGACTAAGGATGAATATTTTTTTTGAAATATATTTTCACAATCAAGTACAATGGGCAACAAGAAATGTTGACCTAATTCTAGGTGCGGTCATATAAAGGAAATGCAATTTTTGTAAACATTTAGTCATAAATGTAATACAGTTAAGTCAGTACAGTTTTTGCCAAAAATAAAATATATATGTTTTAATTTGCTGAAAACTCTATTTTCAATTACGATTTTGATTTATGGGGTATAAACTTAAAAAGACAACAAAGGGGTGGGGATTGCTGATGTAGTAATTAATGATAATGAAATAGGTTAATAAAAAGTCTAAATAAATGTTATACATACTGTATATGTGAAGACAAATATTTGTGTCTTTATTATTTGCATCAACATTTCAGCTTTTTCTCATAACTTTATGCCTTTTTGCTCTATTTTGATGGGTTGTTTTTTTTTATTTATTTTATTTCTACAATGGGATATACGGGTCCATAAAAAGCCGTGTTCCACAAACGGCCACCAGGCCACACTTGGAACATGACTGGTTTACTTATTTCACCAGGAGGGCAAAGTGTTGCCAAATGACGGAATTGTGTCTCAAAGCTTTGTCTAGTTATGGTTTGATTATAGTCATGATTTATTTGTTTTAGACATTTGCACATTTCAACATATATAAAAAGGAGTAGGAAGAAGCAAAGCTGATACAATTCTACCCCTTCTCCGTGCTTTTTACTGAGAGTTCATTCACGACTTAACTTTTGCATGTTTAAATTAAGTTCACTTCCTGTGCGAAAGAAAGAAAGGAGAGAGTTGGAAAAAAATTAAAAATGTATAACCTTTTGCTAATAGTCAGTGAAAATTATGTATTAATATTGTAGAACGGGTGTTCTTAACCTTTTTGATCTCAAATATTAACACTGAATTACAAATCTTACTCGTCTCGATTTTACATTTTCATATTCAATTTGTGTATCTAACCTACTTACATTTTCCAACTTTGTCAAAATTTATAAAACCATCTGTTAATCACAAATATTCTTTGTTTAACACAAACTTTAGCCTTAGGTCAGGCTGATTAGAAAAATAAATACTAATCAAATATACTGCATAAGAAGCGACTCACTGAAGAAAAAATAAAAAGTACGTACAATAATGCTGTGCTTAAAAATAAACTCATTTAATAAATATGTTTCTTAACTAAACTGCCATTAAAATTAATGTGCAAATAAAAATACAGATTCACCACTTTAGTCATAATGTTTGCGCTTAAGAAACTTTTCTATGACTTAAGCACCAGACTTATTCTGTGTGTTAAGAGACAGATTTGTGTATAAAGAGAGTATGGCCGACTTAAAAACAGGCACCATGACTGGTACCAAGGACATGTGTGGCTGTGCCAAGGTGCATGCAATTGCTGTGGTTTTGACATTAGTTTTTCTGACGAAATAAACCAAAATAATATATCTGTATATAGTTCTACACATACTCTAGCTCATAAACTTATAATAAAATGCTTTTATTTCGTCAACGTATGTTTTGCGGCCATATTTGACGCATTCTGCTGCAACATTCCTGCAGGGTTTTGTGACCAGCAGGCACTCTAACATGCACACGACGGCGCAATAAACAGCATATGTTTGTGCAGACTGGAGTGGAGAACCCTCTCGCACAAAGGACGAGGTGGAAGGTTCAAGACATGATAGAGACGATTTAACAATGTTTTTTTTTATTTACGTTCTCATAATTAATTAATTGGATCATAATAAAAAATTGTCACACTGCTATTATCTAGAAGGGTAAAGTGACAAAGTTTCACAGTTTGCAGCTCTGGTCTCTCCTGCTTCATATTCTTATTCTTTGGCAGACCAGGTGCGTATGAGCAGTGTTAAAAGCCAAGTTACGATGTCAGTGTTAGGAAAAACTGTGTTACATAATACCAGTGTTACTTTTAATAGTAACAAGTAATCTAAATAAAATACTTTTATGTATATTACAACGCAGTTACCGATGCGTTTGATGTAATGTAGCATGCTACTTCTGATGTGGTTGTATGTCATCAGGACAGCATCAGAAGCATAGCAAGTTCAATGCAGAAATAACTTTTTACTAATGAAAGCAACAGCTGATACCACACTCAAATAAACTTGATATTAAATAGGAAGAGGCAACATCACACAGAAAACAACATGTAGGCTAAGTACACAAACACATGGACACACACTACGAGGGAATAATGAACAACAAATCAATGATTACCCTGTTTGTGGACAAGGGACAGGACAGCCATCAAAACACATTCAATCTCTTTATTAACTGGTGCCAACACAATCCAGTGAAAAGATTCAACAGGAGCTGCTGTCACGTCCTGCAAATTGCTGCTGCTAAGCTAACAAACACCGCTGAACTAAAATACTTCTCTGAGCGCACTCTTGCTGATGTCATACGTCACTTGGCAACAGACACCGCCTTTTCAAGGCACACACACACACTCTGCTCTCATGAAACATCTCTCAACTGCATATGCCATATATTTGAAGTTTATTTTTATTTTTAATTAACGCATTAATTACATTCCCTAGTAATGAATTACATTTATTAAAGAGTAATTCAATCACTTTTTTGATAAAGTCACTATGATTAATTACTTTTAAGAAGTAATTTTTCGAATACTGTACGATGTATACCGCTAGTTAACTGGTTACGGTAAATCTATATGTGTTCCGCCATGAAAAAATGTGGAGCGCCACAAATACATGAATGTATACATGTACACACATATTGCCAACAAAGGACCTAAATCGGAATTGGGCCCTCGCAAAGTAAATCCATCCAGAAGACAAATTGAGCAACTCTCCCTTTGTGTCTTCAGATTGTCAACCTGATCGAGGAGACGGGCCACTTCAACGTGACCAACACCACCTTTGACTTTGACCTCTTTTCACTGGACGAGTCCACCGTCCGCAAACTACAGAGCTACCTGGAGGCGACGGCCACGTGACAGCGAGTGGCGCGGACAGCTGAGGAGGAGGTCACGACGTCTCCCCGAGGAGACCGGAGGCCAGACTGAATCACTGAACAACAACAACACACACACAAACACTGCGCAGGAACAAAGAAGCACACACACGAAGATGCTGCACCTTCACATGACGCCGGCAAAGGAGCAGCAGTGAAGAGGAGGAAGGCGTGATGGAGAGAGTTGAAACCGGAAGTGAACTCCCATCTACCAGATTTTTCTTTGGTGCAGACCTGTGGAATGCACCTCCACTCTCTCCTCTTTGCACTCATGGTGCTTTCCTCTAAACCACACCTCGTCCTCCTGGCCCCAATTTACACTCCTTACTGGGCAGATCACTCCACCCTGAGCTGGATGTTGTCTTCATCATGACTGACTCGTCTTCTAGGCACAAAAAGTCGGTGCATGGCTCCCATCTTCACACTGAACATGTCACACGTGTGCGTTCGGATGACATTTCTCTGCTGTCCTGACATCTGAACACATGTTTTCCCCTTGCACTGAAAACTGAGTCGTGACCTCCCGCCGGCAGCCACCCTCTTTCTCGACTATCTCCATCCCTCCTCTGCAGCCTCCCACGTTGGCGTGCACCAAAGGGCTCCGCCGCTGGCTGCCGCCGGCCACTCCTGAATTGCCTTCCGGTGGCGTTCAAGGTGGGCTAGCAAACAACACAAAGTAGCCATATTCGTCTCCCGGGAATCCAAAAATAAGGAAAAGTAGGGGCCAACTTTTCCCTCTCCCCCTTTTTTTACATTTTATTTTTCTACAATTGTCTTTGTTTCTACTCCCGGATTTGCGGTAAATGACCTGTGAGCTATGAATGTATATGGCTTTTATTTTTCTACGCCCAGCAACAAGCCCACTCTAGTGCCTTTCTGCAGCGTGAGGTGGGTGTTCCACAACCCCCTGCTCGCCTGGGCGGGGGGCGGCAAGTGTTAATTGGGCTGCCTGAATATCCAGTATTGTCTTAATGGCTTCCTTTCTCTTCCTCAGTGTCCTTGTAGGCTGTTGACCCCTCCACGTAGCGTCCCTTATTATCATCATTCCTGTAGGAACCGTAGAATGTTGAACAGGTGATCACGTTTTTGCTTTCTGCCGCTAGATCAGTGTTTTTCTTGGGGGGGAGGGGGGGGTACGTAATATGACTTAGCTGTAGTAACTGTTGGTTCGGGCTGCTGTGTGACGGACATTTTAAGGATCCAGGATAGTGAACAGCAATGATCGCCTTGCTGGAGATGTGCAGTGAGAGTGACGACTTAAAGCGGTCTCGTTAAAGCCAGAGCGTGTGAGTCATCTTCAGCATTGCTAAAATGGTGCATCTTAAACATGCCAGCGATAACGTAGCTAAAGAAGAGTTGCCCGCTAGACTTCCTCTGCTTATACTCGGGTCACATACACAACAAAATATGTCGAAGTAGTTTAATTACACACGTTGCAACTCAATCTGTTTTTTTATTTATGTCAACTTTTTCTCACCACGCCACCAGAAGCATCAAAACATATAGTACATGCACATGGTGATTGAAAGGGAACTCCCCCTTTCCAAATACATATTCTTTGCTTAAAAATTAGGGGTGTCCCAATCCGATATTGATATCGGCTTGCATCGGAAATCTCTGATACAAGCACTCTTGTAGCGCGTTTACTTGTGCAAAGCTGAACAGCCAGTTAACATCTAAATGTCCTCCAATAAGAGCACAAAGTTGATATTTTCTTGTATTTTAGTCAAGTCAATTGCAAATGGTAAACACGGTAGGCTACTAGGAGTTAGCAGCTACACAACAGCTAAGATAGACGTACAAAATAAGTGTTCTTAATTGAACAATATTGCAGTCTCAATGTAAATAAGTATCAAATAATCATAGTTGCATATTACTTATAAATAACCCTAACCTAAGCAGAAGCTTATCCAGTAATACACGTGTCTGCAACATTCAACTTTGTATTATTGTGACCGCCAGATGTCACCCAAAAACAAACTAGCACTCCACTTCAAAAGCATAAGTCTGTCATAAGGTTAGGGTTTTTCATACGTACCATTGTTCTTTGAGTAATTTCACTTCATCAAACCTTTAACTAACATTCCACTCTATGAAATGATAATAGTACCGTATTTTTCGGAGTATAAGTCACTCCGGAGTATAAGTCGCACCGGCCGAAAATGCATATAAAGAAGGGAAAAAACATATATAAGTCGCACTGGAGTATAAGTCGCATTTTTGGGGGAAATTTATTTGATAAAACCCAACACCAAGAATAGATATTTGAAAGGCAATTTAAAATAAATAAAGAATAGTGAACAATAGGCTGAATAAGTGTACGTTATATGACGCATAAACCAACTGAGAACGTGCCTGGTATGTTAACGTAACATATGGTAAGAGTCATTCAAATAACTATAACATATAGAACATGCTATACGTTTACCAAACAATCTGTCACTCCTAATCGCTAAATCCCATGAAATCTTATACGTCTAGTCTCTTACGTAAATGAGCTAAATAATATTATTTGATATTTTGCGGTAATGTGTTAATAATTTCACACATAAGTCGCTCCTGAGTATAAGTCGCACCCCCGGCCAAACTATGAAAAAAACTGCGACTTATAGTCCGAAAAATACGGTATGTACGGATAATTCGCGCTGATATATTAGGATAATATCGGTATCGTATCGGAAATGGAAAAAGTCGTATCAGAACACCCGAAATGTATTCATAATTTGGATGATTATAGCTTACAGCAGGGATATTTTCAGCCAGCTGCTCATTTTTTGTTTTTTGTTAGCTTCTGACTAATTTAACATACCGTAATTTCCGGACCATAGAGAGCAGCCAAACATAAGCCACACCAAACTACTTTTTGGCCAAATTTTGTTTTGTACATATATTGGCCGCACAAGTCTCCTTGAATAACCCGCAGGTATACATATTGAAACATTAACTATTTACACATGTGCTTATGTTTATTCACATATGTAACTGAAGACAGTGCCTGTAACATGGCATAATTCTCAAGATGCGCGCTATAACTGATGACTTTGTTTGTGGCCCATAAGTAGTGGTGGATTTCTGTTCCGTGCAGTGGCTGTTTCCTTTTTCGATGGCTGGATCGATCGTCTTTGGCGTTAGGGCTGCGACTTGTGCATTTCATTGTTTCTTCTCTATGATGAGGGTGAGTCCATAACGTGCTAAATAGCTGACTGACTGACTTGTGTGAGTGTGTTTAATTTAATATGAACAATTTCAGTAGTCTGATGGGACCAGGCTAAATTCATTGGCGACACGTGAAGCTTGTGAATACGAAAAAATGCATAAATTAGCCACAGCGTTATATAAAGCATAGGGTTCAAAGTGTGGGGAAAAAGTTACGTCTTATTAGTACAGACATTACTGTAATTCATTAATAATAAGCTATATTAGTGAATATTACACTAATTTTTTTGTCTTATTCAATATTACACTAATTTTCTTTGTCAAGGATAACCCTAAGTTAAGATGTGGATGTTTTTAGCATATACGTGACCTACAGTACGTTGGTACAAAATGTATCAAAGTGACTTCCGCATCAAAGATTAATATTGTAAAATCAGGGTTGCTCCAATCAGGGTTTTATGCTGCCGATTCCGTCATTCATGAGTAAAATCGGCTGATATCGATCATATGTATTAACTGTACAGTTTTCCATTTATTTATGGCGAGTGCTATTGACAGTTTTAACAGACCCCTTGTGTCCAGGGAATGAATCCCTGAATTTGTAAACATAAACAAAAATGACACCAAAAAAGTATGAGTCTATAACTACTCTTGTATCAGTTATATACTGATACTACCTCTGGTATCGATGCCACCAATGTATGGATCGATCCGCCCTCCTCTTACGTGTCGTATACTGACTGACAATGCGGACACACCAACAGTTGTTATGTTATTCTCTTTATAGACTCTTATTAATGTACGGTACCTGTTAATATCTGCTTACTTTCTGCTGTAACGTGGTTCCATCTACACTTCTTAAACTTTACTAGGCACTTATTCCTTGGTGTTGTTTACATCTAGCTTAGCGGTTAACTTAGATATTAGTATGCCTGCTCCTGGTTTGCTGTTGATGTGTAACATGTTTAGCCTCATCCTCCATAAACAAACTAGAAATTGCAGTTTTATTTCCATAATGGAGGTGATTATTATTCATTTAGGCCCAGGGACCAAAAATAAATAGTCAGATGAGATCGGTGCTTGTGATCAGCATTAAAGGGAAACTGCACTTTTTGGGGGGAATTTTGCCTATTATTCACGATCCTTATGTAAGACAAGAGTAAATGTTTTTTTATGTTTTCTAAGTAGTTAATAAATGCGTGCAAAAGTCTGCTTTCAACTGAGTCAATTGGAGTTGCTCTATTCCGCCTATAAAGCGCTCTAAAATAGTTCCATCCTTTTAAATACACACTAAGTATATATGTAATGTAGTAACAGGCACATTCATAGTAACATGTAATATTTATGTATTTTGCTCATTTTAAGCAAAACGGTGGTGCATTAATTTCATAGACTCATCACATTTGCTTTATCCTTCGACAACTTCACTGATCGCTGCTCACTGTAGACTTCATGAGATCCAACAAACATAATCAAACAAGACTTACTGTACAATGTCTGCTGTCACTGGGATGCTGACTGTTACGATGTTCAAATATTCCTGTTTAGATGTGGAAATAATCATAGTCCTCGCAAAAAGTTTAAAAAAAGGGGTGGGTGCATCTTTTTCGCCATCCCTGGGTCTAAGTTGGCTGTCAAAGTTGACCAACTTCTCAGTTTTATGTCCACATCATTTTACTCTCAGGGTGAAAGGCATGATTTATAATCTAGATTTAACTTTCATGATCTTTGATGCGAGAAAGGATGTGAGGATGCATAAGGAGGTTGCCTCTCCTTAATCAATCCGCCGCTAAATCTAGGTCCTTAACGTTAGCACTTATAATAAAAATATTGCTAATACATGCTAAATATTTGGGTCACAAAATGTATATGGAGGATTGTTGGTGCTTTTTGGATGGTCATTTATTGGGTTTTATGGTCGGTATAGACACAATGACATCATGGCTCTCAATTGTAAGCGGACTTGGTAACACTTTAGTATGGGGAACACATATTCACCATTAATTAGTTGCTTATTAACATGCAAATTAGTAACATATTGGCTCTTAACTAGTCATTATTAAGTACTTATTCGTGCCTTATTCTGCATGGCCTTATTATACAACCAGTAAGCCATTAACTAAGAGTCTTCCCTCAATAACCTCAGAATTATTGCTTATTAGTAACCCTAGCCCTTATATGTTCCCCTAGAGCAGTGGTTCTTAACCTTGTTGGAGGTACCGAACCCCACCAGTTTCATATTTGGGCCGTAGGCGCAAATTGGCAGCCACGCTTCCGTCAGTCTACCCCAGGGCAGCTGTGGCTACAAAAGTAGCTTACCACCAGGTGTGAATGAATGATGGGATTTTAACATGTAAAGCGACTTTGGGTACTTAGAAAAGCGCTATATAAATCCCAGGTATTATTATTATTATTATTATATGCGCATTCACCGAACCCTTCTTTAGTGAAAAATAAAATGTTGTTTTTTTCCAAATTCAAGACAAAGTTATATGTTTTTGGTAACACTTTATTATGGGGAACATATTCTAAGTAACAAAGACTTAATTTAGAGTTTTTTGGACACTAAGGGAACATATTCTAAGTAACAAAGACTTAATTTAGAGTTATTTGGTTAGGGTTAGAGGGTTAGGGCCAGGGTTAGAGGGTTAGGGTTATAATGAGGCCATGCCGAATAAGGCATAAGTACTTAATAATGACTAGTTAAGAGCCAATATGTTACTAATTTGTATGTTAATAAGCAACTAATTAATGGTGATTATGTTCCCCATACTAAAGTGTTACCATGTTTTTATACTGGTGCACAAAATGAACCGTGCATGAACATCACCTTGTTCAAAGAACAAAACTAACAGTGCATAAACTCACAATAAATTACACACCTGCAAATCAGTCTGACTTCTGCTGTAGCTGTATCCGTAATACGCCGATAGGGAGAAGTTTTTATTTACACGATGAGTCAGGTGTGTCTTGACCTCCGCCGAACCCCTGAGCCCGACTCACTGAACCCCTAGGGTTTGATTGAACCCAGGTTAAGAACCACTGCCCTAAAGTCCAAATAACTAACTGTTACTTTAATTTGCAACTAATTAATGGTGAATATGTTCCCCATTCTAAAGTGTTACCGCAGACTTTTATTTGTCTTTATTTACGAGTTAGAATGCACTAAGAAAAGAAAAGCATGTGTGTTCTTGTCTCTCATCAGGACTGTGAATTATAGGCAAAATTCCCCCCAAAAAGTGCAGTTTCCTTTTAAGACATAAATCGGCAATAACCGATCAGATACGTTTCCACAAAAATCGTCACAGCCCTATGTGAAATACTAATATCAGCAAATATAGTCTTTAATTGCCCTCCTGAAATCAAATGTCTTGCCATGCACCTGTACTTGAAGTGAGCAAAAAAATAAGTGAGCGGAACAAGAACTAATAATAAATACATCGTCGGTGTCCGCACATACGAGTAAAAATGTGACGCAAATCCGCCATATTTGAATCTGACGATTTCCCAGACTGGTTTCTGTGCTGAGCGTAGAGAAGTGTGTACACGACTCACACAGCAGCCCGCTAAGGTACACACACACATTCATGGAGCCCATCGCCGCTCTGCCTTTTGTGTATTTATTCTGACGTTTGTGTTAGCTTTAATACTTGTGTGTGTGTGTGTGGGACGCTGTACACGCTCCTGTTTGTCAAACGCTGTATGAGGACGAGGACTGAAAACACACACCTGGAGTCTCAACCTGGACCTGCCGCCTCGGTGTGCCTCTTGTCGACACAACCTCTCTCTCTCCCTCTTGCTTTGTGTGGTCGTCCTCGTTTATGAACTTTGACCTTGTGACCAGCCGCTCGTTGTAGTAGGGGGGTGGAGACCCAAAAGAAGCCCACTGTCTACCCACATGTTTTATTTATGGACCTCTGCACTTTTGGCTGTGACGACTTCAGTACTTAATAGTTACCTAAACTGTATTTTTAAGGATTTTATACAATATTTACATGCAATATGATATTCGGTTTTTTGTTTTTTTTTGGCCAACTTTTATTTAATTGTCTTGTATTTTGGCATGTTGCGTCACTCAAACAAGCTATTTTCAGGCCTAAATTGTTCCCTGTATTTTTTTTTAATTTTAAACGTACGTGATGACAACTGAGCACCGCCAGGAAGCAGGTGCCACAGATGTTTGCTGGATGACCTCAACTTAATCACACTGTCTGCCTCCAGTCGCAATAACTGGACCAGAGCGAGGACGCCACACTTTCGTTCAGGGATCATAGACATCTGTGCCCGTGCGGCCTAAACGCAGCAGATGCATCATAGGAAAGAATGAGTTTGCATCTTTACAAACAAAACAAAACGTTGAGAGTCCACATGTTGACGTGGGGCGGGGGGGGGGGGGGGGAGGGTGTGTCTGTGACAAGGAGACAGGGTCGCCCGTATTTATGAAGGTTATTTTGCCTTTGCTGGGGTTGCATGGGGGGGCTGCGAGTTAAGTGGCATCGTCCAACCAACTACAATCGACTCCGTTTGGTATGTTTGCAAAAGAAGAACTCGGCATTGGAATGCCACCATGTGGCCATAGGATGCAAGTTGTTGACATGGATGGAAAAAAACATGTTATTTTATTGTTATTTTTTATTTTGGAAAGCATATTATCAATAAAGTCATGAAGTACTGTTGTCACGGCGTCCACGTCATTGACCGGCGGATGACCCCCGGTCATGGCTCCGCGTGCGCGGCGGGTTCACGTGGAGTTTGTGCGAGGGGTGAAAAGGACACGCTCGGCCCGGACCCGACATGCACTGACCATCCATCGGGGGGAAATGTTTTTACGGGAGTGGTCTTTATTGTTACAGGCTGATCGATAGACCTCTGCTGATGTCTGAGCACCCTTAAAGGGGTCTATTTTTTTCCACATTTAAAACACTTCATTGTGGTCGATGTCAGAGGTCTTCAATGCTATCCAGGCCAAAACCCCAAACTGATGTATAAATAGAGCAGGGATCCCCTACTTATATATCTTGTATGACATTATGTTTTAAATCAAACTGGTCCTAAAGGTATCTTGTTATTGTGCAATATTAAGATATTAGAATAAGACAGAATAGTGCCACTATTCGCTAGCTGTCAAATACAGCGCTAATTGCAAGCTGGTAACTAGTGCGCAAAACTGATATAGCTATGGAGCGGGAAGCCACTACTTTTATATGCTACATTAATTTTAATGGTCCTATAGCAGGCCTGGGCAATTATTTTGCCTCGGGGGCCAAATTTTGAAAAAAAAATGTGTCTGGGGGCCGGTATATCTATTTTTAGGAACACTAGTACAAAACCTCACAATAATGTCTGATTGAATGCTAAAAACGTTATTACAGACTGCTTGAAAAACACAATGGAATTTTATTTTTTTTTACTGAATGAGACACCCAGAATGTACATGAAAATAAAGAATGTGAGATTTACAATATTAACTATGATCGATAAAACACCGAATATCGACAACATATGAACATCACACCCACTCTCGATCGACATATTTTACAATCAAGCGAAACGCAACAAATACAGCCAAATATGAATGAGAAGGGTAAAACAACTCACCTACAATCTGATACATCACTAAGCTTTATTAGAACTTTGTTGTAAAAATCTCCTTCCGCGTCTGTTCCTGACCACCGCATTTCAGGCTGGCCTCTGTGGAGACGCTCCCCACCCACACCGCTTGGTGCCTCGTCTGAGCTGCTGTGACTTAGACAGTGTTGGGTTAGTTACTGAAAACCAGTAACTAGTTACAATTACTAGTTACTTAATTTCAAAAGTAACTCAGTTACTAACTCAGTTACTTACATCAAAAAGTAATGCGTTACTGTGAAAAGTAACTATTTAGTTACTTATTTTTTTCTTCTTTTTTTAAAAAGCTCCCATTAATGCCCTTTTAGCCTTCATTTCAGTACTGTTATTGCACTGGAGAATAATACAATCTGTTGATCAACTTGACATGCATTTTTATTTTCATTTTAACATAATTAATGAAAAACACTGCAACATAAAAAGGCATTTCTCCTTTCTTTAAACTTGGACCAATAACCATTAATAAAAAACAAGTTAAAGTGCAACATAAGAAGGCACATCATCTTCCTTGAAACATAGATAGTGAAATAAAGCCTGATGCTGCTGTCTTCCACACTTGGAGTCATGGATTGTACAATCCTTGTTTTCAGTGGCAGGATCATTGACACAGATGGTGAAGTTTCAGTGCTCAGTAGAGATGTAACACTTTTGAGGGGTTTAAGCACCTGGAGGACCTCCTCTGCCACTCTCACATCATCATCAGACAGGTTGATGATTTTGACATTTGTCTTCAGGGTCTTGTGGGTCAATGCAGAGTATATAGCTGCCTGCTGCTGCAACATATCATAAGTGGAGTTCCACTTCGTTGGGACATCATGTATGAGCTTTAAGAGTAGGCAGCTTTAGCATTTCTTGCTTTGTCTTAAGCACATGAGCAGCTGTTGTGCTAGGAAACCTCCTTCCTGGTCCATCCTATTGACTGAGATTCCCTTCTGTGATGCCAAATTCACTACATGTGCAAAGCACCTACCTGTGGTCCCAGTCCTGCCTCATTCACTGCAATTATTTGATTTTTGGCATTATCACTTGTGACTGGGATATCTTTATCTTCCATTCCTCCACTGCTTGTGTCAGTACCTGCGCAAGGTGACTCTTGTAGAGGGGGCGTGTCTGCTCATCTGCTAGTCTGCTGTGATGAAGTGAGCGCTTATCGTCACATAGTTCCCCTGGACGTGCACCAGTCTGTCGTGAGCGCAACAGATGATGCTCGGGATAGTTAATCCACAACTTTTTTCTTCTCCTGCTCATAAAGATCTGGCACAATCTTATCGCTGAAGTGGGTGCGCGACGGGATGTCGTAACGTGGCTCAAGCACGTTCAGCATGTGTTTAAAACCCTCGTTTTGCACAACGGAGTCTGCACCTATAAACACACCGATTAAATGGTGCGGGGCGTTCAAGCTCCTCCGTTACTCCGCTCGCCATGACCACGCTGTGTGTGGACTGAACGTGCATGCGAACAACCTTTTTGTTTTGTTTTATATATCAAACCGCGGATCACGTGTGTGCCTCCCCTTCCCACAGCCACACCCAGACACACACACATACGCCTATTTTCTTCTCTCTGGCTCGTGACAGAGGAAGATTTAGAAGAACGACACCGCAGCGCATCTGTTTCTAGCCGATACTACATTAAAAAAAAACGTAAAATAACGCAGTAACGCATCATGTAGTAACGGTAACTGAGTTACTGAATATAAAAAAATAACGCGTTAGATTACTAGTTACCGCCGAAACTAACGGCGTTACAGTAACGCGTTACTTTGTAACACATTAGTCCCAACACTGGACTTAGATGACCGTAGTTACTAATTTAGATTACCATAGTAACTAATTATATTACCATAGTAACTAGTATATAATGCAAAAGCACAGATTCCAACCATTGAAATACTTTGTATAGTTCAAGACTTACGGTCATTTGAAAACATGACTGCACATCATAATGGCTGCTACACTTTCCATCTTAAAGATCTAAAAAAAATGATTTGGGAATGTCCGGCGGGCCAGATTGAAAAGCTTAACGGGCTGCATGTGGCCCCCGGCCTTAATTTGCCCAGGTCTGTCCTATAGGTACCTTATTTTGCTATACTATAATATTTAAAGAATACAGTATAGCTCCGCTATTAGCTAACTGACAACTAGCGAGCTACACCCCGCATAGAGCTAGGGTGGGGACCCTCTACTTATATTTGCTGTATACATCTGTGTTGCAAATTAAACTGGTCCTAAAGACACCTTGTTATTGTGCAATACTTAAATATTTACAAATTACAGTAGAGCGCCACTATTAGCTAGCTGGCAACTAGTGCGCTCAACCCCCAAAACTAATGTAGAGATGGAGCGGGGAGACGCTACTTATACATCTTGTATGACATTATGTTTTAAATCAAACTGGTGCTAAAAGTATCTTATTATTGTGCAATACTAAGATATTAGAATAACACAGTATAGCGCCACTATTCGCTAGCTGTCAACTACAGCGCTAATCGCAAGCTGGTAACTAGTGCGCAAAACTGATATAGCTACTTATATATGCTGTATAAATTAGTTTTAATGGTTCTATAGGTACCTTATTTTGCTATACTATAATATTCAAAGAATACAGTACAGCTCTGCTATTAGCTAACCGGCAACTAGCGTGCTACAACCCCAAAAATCACCTAGCTCTAGGGTGGGGACCCTCTACTTTTATATGCTGTATACATCTGTGTTGCAAATTAAACTGGTCCTAAAGACACCTTGTTATTGTGCAATACTAACATATTTACATATTTCAGTAGAGCACCACTATTAGCTAGCTGGCCACTAGTGCGCTCGACCCCCAAAACTGATGTAGAGACACATTTGTGTTCCAGATTAAACTGGTCGTATAGGTACCTTATTTTACTATACTATGATAATCAAAGAATACAGAATAGCTTAGCTATTAGCTAGCTGGCAACTATAGTGCTAGACCCCAAAAAATCATATGGAGCTAGAGTGGGCACCCACTACTTATATATGCTCTAAAAAAAATGGTGTTGTAAATTAAGCAGGTCCTAAAGACACCTTGTTATTGTGCAGTAATAAAATATTCAAAGAATACAGTATAGCACCGCAATTAGCTAGCTGGCAACAAGAGATAAGAGTCCTAAGTACACCTTCTTGTTGTGCGGTACTAGAGCGCTAATTGCTAGCTGGAATCAGTCATCAATCAATCAAAGTTTACTTATATAGCCCTAAATCATGAGTGTCTCAAAGGGCTGCACAAGCCACAACGACATCCTTGGCGCAGATCCCACATCAAGGCAAGGTAAAACTCAACCCAATGGGATACAATGACAAACCTTGGAGGGGACCGCAGATGTGGGGACCTCAAGCCCCACCCCCCACCCACCCCCCGGGCGACCGGTGCAATGGACATCGAGTGGATCTAGTTAATAGTCTATCTAGTGTGCATAGTTTCTACTCATCTTAAATGGTAGTATTAATATAATACTGTATAATTATTAATTTTTTATAATTCAAAAAGTCATCAACCAAAAATGTTATGGCCCCCCTGCAGTAGCTCTGCCGACTCCCTGCTTGAAGACTTCTAGACTACAAAACATGTAATGGTGGTGCTTTGGACAAGATTTTACCTATCCAGGTTTTACAGACCATCTTCAAGCTGCTTTCTGACTCTCTCTTCAGAATGTGCCATTTTGTGGGCGCTCTTATTTACGTGCCGAACCCTCCTCCAGGCCAAGCCCTCTTTGAATGCGTCCCCAACCCGTCAGCCATGTTGTAGTTTTTAGCGCTTCAATATAGCGAGTCTATTGACAGATTAGTTAAAACTATAATTTTGTATTAGAAATGGCTGTCATGATCTGTGGTCTAGGTCATGTTTTTGTTATTTTCTGTTAGTTTTAAGACTCCATGAGTTCCTGTTTTTGTGCACCCTTGTTTGTTTTAGTTTCCATGACAAGTCATTATTTTCACCTGCCTCTTTCGTTCGGGACACACCTGTCTCTAACCAAGAGACCAGTATTTAAGCCTGTCTTTGCCTGTCAGCCAGCCTGGCGTCATTGCTTGTGTCATGCGATTGTTTGCTTCATGCCTTGCCAAGTAAGTTTTTGTTTGTTCATGCCACAGTTAGTGAGTTTTTGACCTGTCCGTAGTTTATGCTAAGTGTTAGCTTTTGTTTCCTGCACTAAGTTGTGCCTTCGCCTTGTGCGCCTTTTTGTTTGTACCTATTTGAGAGTCAAGATTAAATCATGTTCCTACCTTCACTCCTTGTCGGGAATAGTCCGATTGCTTCCCCGGAGAACAAACCTCGCAGTAAGCTGCGAAAACCCCCTCGTTATGACAATGGAAACAGCACAGGATTCTAGCATGCATGTGCATGTACGAGCCAGTCTTCCCCACAACAAGAAGATTTAGATACATTTAGGAGCTCATTGACTATGATTTAATAAAAATGTGGGACAAGCGCAAAGATCTTCTGGTAAACCTCTACCATATATGGATGTAGCCGTGGACATAACTACGGCAAAATGTGTCACTAAGTTCTTAAATTACAAATAGCTCGTTTGAAGTAAGTTTAGAAGAAAACAAGATTGTTTTATAGTTTGATTTCACATTTTGGGGACCAAATACACAAAAACAGGTAAGAAAAGTTGGTCCCTTTAATGGGCCCCTATTAAAATGATAAAATCCCCTAAAAAAATACATTCCGTAGTGATTTTCTAACGAGTTCCAGAAAGCCCACTTTTAGCAGCAAAACGTGGACGGGCCTGCATCAGCCTGAGGCGATTTCATATTCTGTAGTTTTGGTAGCATCTTCATCCCGGATCGTGATATTTTCGCAAAGAATTTGAAGGAATGATCAAATATGGCTGCCAGATGCATTGTCGCAGGTTGTAGCAATACAACTGAAGAAGGGGTCAGCATGCATACATTTAAAAAATTAACAATGTGTGCAATGTGTCCTCTCCGGACAAACTGACTAGCGTAAAATGGGACGGACCAAATGAGAGGAGTGAAATCTGCAACTCCGACTTTGTAGAAGAAGGGTCTTGGTCGGAGTTTTGATGGAAAAAATTTAAATGGGATTCTGAAAGTCAAAAGCACCTTAGAGAGGGGAGAAAGACCGAGCCTGCGGAAAAGCAGAGAAAGAAGAGCAGACCCTACGCTCAAAAACTAGGGAAAACGAAGGTAAGCCGCTAGTGTTCAATTTTGTGTCCTCTTCTACTGATGTTTTTCTCCAGATGCTTGAGGAAATGCTGAAAGAACACAAGAAAACACAGGCTACATCAGTTTTCAAGTAATTTTGGACCAGGGTGACAAAAATGCAATTAAGTGATAAAAATGGGATGGTTTCCTGCTGGCCCCACTATGGTCTGGACTCTCACTATTATGTTAGATCCACTATGGACTGGACTCTCACTAATATGTTAGATCCACTATGGACTGGACTTTCACAATATTATGTCAGATCCACTCGAGATCAGGGGCGGATTAAGAAATTTTGGCCCCCTGGGCCTGACATGGTCTTGGCCCCTCAACCCCCCGCGCGTGTGGGCGCACACACACGCACGCACTATGCAAGAAATACTGTATACTGTGAACAGACATGCACACTGTACTGTACAGAAGAGTGCACATACTGCACACACACTATTAGGTATACCACACAGACACTGACAAGCACAGGTTTCACACAGACACAGGGGGAGGGGATAAATGGCCTAAAAATAAACATTTTTGAAAATGATTACGCCCACTTCAGTGATGGTGCATTGGGTCATTTGAGAGATATTATGTATTGGAAGTTGGTAGCTATCATGAAATAAACCCCCCAACCCACCCAAAAAACTAAATCGGACATGATTTTTGCCCCCTTTTCCTCCCTTCTATCATTAAAAATAAAATAATATCTTAGGAAAACACATTGGCATAACGGCAGCTGTGCAGCAAATTGAGGCTCAAAGTCTGTATCTATTTGTGGTTAAGCTTGAGGAGAAGGAGAAAGGTAAAATGATAACATGCATCGGAGAGCACCACAAAGAAAGGTGTAGGCCAGTTCATGGTACAAGGGCTGCATGCAGGTCAAGATAGCCCATTTCCAAGAATGCTATAGTGGCTGGACAGGCACTGGACATGTCCTGAACTCAGTGTCAGACGTGGCTGCCGAATACTTGGATGAAGTGAAGCAGCTGACAGATCTCATGCTGCCCCATCTGAAGACTGTCCTGGCCAGGCAGAGGATGGATGAGGAGACCTTCCCAATGGACCCTGTCAGTGAACAGGCTAGTAACATTGATGGCACCCCTGTGCACAACATTGGGATGGAGAGACAATGTGGCAAGGTGGACTACAAACTGAAGAAGTTGGGCACACTGAACGCAGTCAATAGGTCAATAATTTTACAGAAGAGCCAGGAGCTTCAGAGGTTTCAAGGCAGCAGCACAAGCAAAAAGGGAGGTTGAACTCAACTGGAGTAAATTCATGAAGGCAAAATTCGAGAGTAGGGCAGATGAGAAACAAGAGATGGCTCAAAGAAAGGAGAGTAAGAGACTAGACATGCTGGACACACTGAAATCTTTTGATGGCCCCTTCACGATAGTGGGGAAGTTGAAAAGTTCCTTGTGGATGAAAGTCTGCACAAGAATGCAAAGCTGCAGAGAATGAAGCTTGAGGTTCAGTTTGCCAGAGAAAGCACCAAGCTTCTGCCTAAAGTCAATCCTATCTTCACAATCCAGGTGACACTTCCCAGAAATGGCAAAAGTGCAATTCTCCAAGTCATAATGGATACTTAGAATTTTATGGTGGTGGTAAGTATTCATGAAAACAGGTAGCCTAACATTAGTGAATGGGTGAATTCTGGAAATAACCTAAAAATCTTACACAGTGCACCTTTAAGCAAGGGGTTTCTTTCGTGCTTTCAATTTTGCAAAATCATCCACCACATCATTGAAGTCCAACTCTCTTGTCAGCTCACTCTCAATTGCCATTAGAGATAACGCATTTAATCTTTTCTGAGTCATTCTTGTGCGCAGCTCATTTTTTACTCTTGACAAAAGAGAGAATGAGCGTTCTCCCTCACAGTTACTGACCGGTAGAGTGAGAAAAATCTGTAGCGCAATGTATGTATTAGGAAACGTAGGCTGTAGTCCAAAATGTATTATTGTTTTGAGCAGTCCTGAAGGGGTCCTCTCCTCATCAGTGTTGTTGAGCTGTATAAAAGATTTGAACTGTATAAGCTCCTGTCCAAGACTTTCATTGAGGTCAGATGGGTATGATTCAGTGAGAATCTTGGCCTTGTGAAGGACTGAAGCATTGGACTCTGTATCCAAAGAGAAAAGGACACTGAACAAATTGTTCAGATGTTTGTAGGCCTCCAGACGGTGATTAAGGCTTGAACTCAGTTGATCAATAGAGGCAATAAATGTCTCTATTTGAAACAGTTGCCTTCCCTCAAGCACATTATCTGGGGATGCTGATTCATCAGCAAACTTTTTACGTTTCCTCGTCCGTTCAGCCCTGTAAGATGGGGTGCCACCCAACATGTTTAAGGCTTTCTGCTCAAAATGATCAAATAGATCTCTTTGGGAGAGAACAAAGGTGCGCAGAGATTCCAGCAATCTAACTGCTGTACCAAGGTCCATGTCTGCTTTTTGAAGTTGCAGACTTGTGGCCTGAAATCTGGACAGAACAGTGTCCCAAAAGCCTGCCATGAAGGCCATCTCAAGTGAATCCAGCTTCCGCACTAGACTGTCAGCTTCAGTTCGTGTGTCTCGTTTCTCTGTGTCATCAGTGGAAATAACCTGTAGTGCTGCTTTTATTTTACTGTAGTTCTGCCACAGTGCTTTGGTAGATTCTGCACGGCAACTCCAACGCGTGTTGGATAAAGCTTTAAGTGTGAGATCTATGTTGGAATTGCCAAATACCCTGTCCCATCGGTGTGTGGATGCAGTTGTGAAGTTGTAAATAGACTGAATCAAGTCAAAATACTTAGAGACTTCATTTCCACATCTGTCAATGCTGTTGACTCCCACCAAATTCAAAGAGTGAGCTGCACATGGAATATAGTGTATTAATGGGTTGCTTTTCTTTAAGTGAGCCTGCAACCCATTATACCTCCCTGACATGTTGCTGGCATTATCATAAGCCTGCCCCCTGCAATTTGACAGCTCTAACCCTAGATTTTCCAACACAGACATGACACAGTTAGCCAAACTTTCACCTGTATGGCTAGTAATGGGCTCAAAACCCACAAAGCGTTCAACAACACTGCCCTCTTTGCTAACAAAACGGAATATGAATGTCAATTGGTCCACATGAGATAAATCTGGGGTTGAATCCACAATGATAGAGTAGTATTTGCTTGCTTGCAGTTCATCTGCTATAGCCTGTTTGGTTTTTGCACCCATCAATTCAATGAATTCCTCACAAATGGTGGAGGACAGATATGAGGTATTACCTCGACCCATCTGCCCAAACTTTCTGATGTGATCCTTTAGAAAGGGATCAAATTCAGCCAGGACCTCCAGAATACCAAGGTAGTTCCCATTGAGAGGAGACCCTAACGATTCATTTTTACCCCTAAATGCAAGGCCCCTTTCTGCAAGGAATTTAATGACTGCAACAACTCTTTGTAACACCTGCCTCCAATAGCTGCTCTCTGCCTGAAACTGTTTGAACAGGTCTGCATCAACTGTGGCACCTTTGGCGCGGTTCAAGACTGCTTGCATGCAGGTTATGTGCTCAGCACTTCGCTCATGTTCACCAAATCTTTCTGAGTGTTTCCAATCACAATAGCCTGTCACAAAAGAATGCGTTTTTGGGGAAAACAGTTTGCATGCAAAGCAGTAAACATTACCAGTAGAGGGAGAGTACATCAGCCACTCTCTTTGTACTCGTTGTCCATTGGGCAAGTGTGAAGTAAAATGTTCATTGTTTAGGCATCGGGTTTTGCCTCCTAGCCCACTGTTCCTCACAGAAGCTGGATAATGGCTGTGACGGTTGTGAAATGATTTTGCACCTCTTTGAATAAGAACTTCCTTCATTGACTCAGTGAGGGTCTCAGCCCATTTAGCGGGATCACTAGGTAGAGTTGTCACTGTAGATGGTGTTGAAGAAAGATTCAGCTCATTTTCTATGCTGTCCAGAGGTGCAGTGACCTCACATTCATCCGAGCAACTGGCTACTGCTGAATTGGTTGAATCATAAGCATCAGAAGCATTTGGTTCAGTGTCTACACTTGTAGTGGTCTCAGGATCTTGGGAGCTACATGCTAGCTCAGGTGCATTGCTAACCTTAGCTGAATTTGCAGTAGCATTTATAGAATTGCTTTCAGCAGATGTCTTTGTACTGAAGAAGCTGGAGATATTTGGAACACTCTCAAGTAAAACTGATTCCTTTTTTTTCTTTTCTTGCTGAATTTTTTTTCTAGCTCCTCCACTTAAACGTTTATGATCCATATTTCCCTTCTTTCTTTGCACATTGGCTCTTTGCCTATCACAACAGATAAACCAACTATGTGTGTGTGTGTGTGTGTGTGTGTGTGTGTGTGTGTGTGTGTGTGTGTGTGTGTGTGTGTGTGTGTGTGTGTGTGTGTGTGTGTGTGTGTGTGTGTGTGAGAGTTTGTTTGTGTGTTTATGATCGGTGCTGCTTCCTTCAAGTGTGTGAGGTGATTTAGAAAACTAGCAACCCAGCATCAACACTCCAAAGCAGAGAATAACAGCTTACTAGCATAGACAATTGAGAGCAGAGAATCAACTGATTCGTCTGATAGACAGCAGGAGAGCAGAGTGGTCAGTGATGATCGAATCAAGAAAATGTCTAAATGGCAAGGGAACAGACTGATTTGTACTGAGGAGAAAGAGAGAGAGAGCCAATTACAGTGAAATATATTCCAAAAGAGCCAAGTGACTAGCTGAAGGCAGGGACAAATGCCTTGGAGTGACCAACAAGAGTGCAAAGTACCAAATGGCAAAATGTGGAAGGACCAACAGGCAGATCTGCTTTTACCTCTTATCTTCACAACCAAAAAGTTGCTAAATGATGTTTTTAGTCGCTAGCCAGGTATGGCCAAAAGACGCGAAATCTAGCGGCAAAGTCGGTCAATCACACAGTGAAACAAATAATTTTAAAAAGATAGTAATCGTACAATGTCTTGTACTTTTGTCTTCTTTCTTAATATTTCTCAAAGGACACCAAAATGTCGCTATCTGCAGGCAGCTTGCTAGCTATGATGGCAGCAACAATGTACCTTAGAGTGACTGACCAACAAGAGCTCAAAGTACCTAATGGCAAAATGTGGAGAGACAGACACAATAAATTGCATTAAGATGAAGAGAACTGTTGCTATTATTAATCTTAACATCAACCAGAAAGTCGCTAAATGTCACCAGCCAGGTATGGCCAAAAGTCGCTTAATTGGCCACACACAGTAACAGAGAAACTAACAAAAAAAAGATCATAAAGATAATAGTTGTACAACTGTGTGTACTTTTGTCTTCTTTCCCAAAGGACACCAAAATGTTGCTATCTGCAGGCGGGAGCGTGCCTATGTTCCCCGGGTCCTATGTTCCCCGGGTCCTATGTTCCCCGGTTGTTCCTGGGTCTTTGTATGCGACCGGGGAACTTAGGACCCTTTTTCTAAAAAAGGGTCCTATGTTCCCTGCATTGTATCTGGCGAAATTGTGCCCTGACCAAAACCATCCCTAAACCTAACCTGTCACAGGGCGTTGTGGAGCACTTTTTTTTGGCGAAATTGTGCCCTGACCAAAACTATCCCTAAACCTAACCTGTCACAGGGCGTTGTGGAGCACTTTTTTGGCGAAATTGTGCCCTGACCAAAACCATCCCTAAACCTAACCTGTCACAGGGCGTGCGGCAGCAGATAGAGCAACTCAAACGCGAACTTCCTTCCTTCGACAACTTAAACGCGTCTCTGTCATGCGTGTCTGCGTGCGTCTTACTTAGTCGCGCATTGGAAGCAGCGGGGAACATAGAACCCTTTTCTGGAAAAAGTGTTGTACGTTCCCCGCAGCGGGGAACATAGAACCCTTTTTTTTAAAAAGGGTCCTTAGTTCCCCGGTAGAGGGGAACATAGGACCCGGGTAACATAGGGACGGGGAACATAGGGATGACCCGCTGCAGGCAGCTTGCTAGCTATGATGGCAGCAACGATGTCTGCCAGACAGGAGAGAGTGGTCAGTGACGATCGAATCGAGAAAATGACAAAATGGGTCAAAGACCAAAAAGTTATTAACTGACAGCAGTGACAAATGTCAGACTGTAAACTTTCTCGAAAGAAAAGGACAAAATGGGAAGATGCTGATAATAACAGCAAAATGGAAAATATAAGAATTTCCAAGTAATGCTCAACTCAAGTGTGTGTGTGTGTGTGTGTGCGCGCGTTAAACTTCTTGTTGAATGATTTCAAATTATCTCTGAGTCTGAACTGAGGGAAAGGAAACCAAATTTTGAGCAGTCTCTCACGAGTTCAAAATACCAAATGAGGAGATTCTAAAAGAACAGACCGGTTTATGAAAGACTTGATGGGGGAGGGGCACAGCTAAGAATACTTGAGTGAGATTCTGTGATCCAAATTCGAGATAGAGCTTTTTGATAATGATAATTTGTCAGAGTAAGGTTGTGTAATCAAAATTTGAGAATGAGCTTTGTCAATCAATCAAGAATATTTGCATTAAGTTCTGTGATCAAAATTCAGAAACAACCTTTAATAATTGATAATGAATATGTGAGTGAGGTTGTGTGATCCATCCAATTTGAGAATTAGCTTTGATAATAATGATTGAGAGCCTCTGGCCCTCTGTGGATCATGGCCGCGGGGCCAATTTTGCCTGGCCCCTTGGGGCCTCTGTGGGTCGTGGCCGCGGGGCCAAGTTGGCCTGGCCCCTTGGGGCCTCTGACCCTCTATGGATCGGGGCCAAGTTGGCCTGACCCCTCGGGGCCTCTGGCCCTCTATGGATCATGGCCGCGGGGCCAAGTTGGCCTGACCCCTTAGGACCTCAGGCCCTCTGTGGGTCGCGGCCGCGGGGCCAAGTTGACCTGGCCCCTTGGGGCCTCTTACCCTCTATGGATCGTGGCCGCGGGGCCAAGTTGACCTGGCCCCTTGGGGCCTCTGGCCTTCTGTGGCTCGCGGCCGCGGGGCCAAGTTGGCCTGGCCCTTTGGGGCCTCTGGCCTTCTGTGGGTCGTGGCCGCGGGGCCAAGTTGGCCTGGCCCCTTGGGGCCTCTGACCGTCTATGGATCGTGGCCGCGGGGCCAAGTTGACCTGTCCCCCTGGGGCCTCTGACCCTCTATGGATCGTGGCCGCGGGGCCAAGTTGGCCTGGCCCCTTGGGGCCTCTGACCGTCTATGGATCATGGCCGCGGGGCCATGTTGGCCTGGCCCCTTGGGGCCTCTGGCCCTCTGTGGGTCGCGGCCGCGGGGCCAAGTTGACCTGGCCCCTTGGGGCCTCTTACCCTCTATGGATCATGGCCGCGGGGCCAAGTTGGCCTGGCCCCTTGGGGCTTAAGATTATTATTTTTGCAAAAGTAGTTTTGCTTGGGTCGCGGCCGCGGGCCAAGTTGGCCTGGCCCCTTGGGGCCTCTGGCCCCCTGGGCCTGGGCCCGGTAGGCCCGGTCATTAATCCACCTATGCTCGAGATCCATTGCTTTCGGTCTCCCCTAGAGGGGAGGGGTTACCCACATATGCGGTCCTCTCCAAGGTTTCTCATAGTCATTCACATCGACGTCCCACTGGGGTGAGTTTTTCCTTGCCCTTATGTGGGCTCTGTACCGAGGATGTTCGTTGTGGCTTGTGCAGCCCTTTGAGACACTTGCGATTTAGGTCTATATAAATAAAAATTGATTGATTGATTGATTGAAAAAATAATAGCTTATACGATTTTATTCAAACTGTCTATGCGGGGAAATGGGCTCCAGTTCTGTATGATATCACACCAACAGGGGTCGGTGAATTGAGCATGGCGTTTCAAGTACAGTTAGTTATCTACAGATTAAAAAGTAATTAATATTATGGGAAATGACTGACAGATTTATTTTCAGGTGCAAACAATACATTAAGAGAACTTGCTAGTGAAATTGTAGTCATTATGGCCGGTTATATATTTCAACTTGTTTTCTGATCAATGTTGCCCAAATGCTCATTAGTCATGTTTCATTTTATGTTTTGAATATTTACTGTGAGGCTGCAAACGGTAACCACGTTGTACAATATTCGTCAACAAGTATTAAGAGTCTATATTGTTGTTGTTACTTTCATAGTGTTAGTCCAGCGGCCGTTCATTTTGTTCTTATAAATCTGTTCATTTCAAACCCGTTTACCATGAATTGATTAACGTGCACCTTAAACAAGTTGAAAAACTTATTCGGGTGTTACCATTTAGTGGTCAATTGTACGGAATATGTACTGTACTGTGCAATCTACTAATAAAAGTCTCAATCAATCAATCAATGCAGACGCATGGTTGCAATACTCATCTTCGTCGCAGAGTGGCAGCAGTGAGGACGGTAGCGACACACAGCCTTTTACGGATCCCTCGCTCACGTGACCAAAATACAATGCATCATGGGAAGTACTGAAGTGGCGCCAAACAAGTTCAAAACCCCAGCCGGCGAGGAGTTAGTTGTGTAATCTAATTTACCGACGTGTCTAACAACGAAAATGCCAATTAGCACAACAAACATGAAGTTAAAAGCTCAAAATGAACACCGACTCACTGTTGGTAGCAGCTCGGAGTTGTTTTTTTCCAGGGAGAAGATAAGAAGATAATGGAGGTCGATCATGTGTGGGTGACTTGACTGGTTTTTACCGTCCAAGGACAGGAATGCCTTCGACGTCTGCATTGTCATCGTGGAAAATATCAGGTACAAAAGTTCCTTTTATCATATTAATCCATAAAAAATGAAAAAATAAAAAATAACCTTTCCCGACCCGCACACAACAAACAAAAAGGGTTTTGGTATTGCTCATTAGACGCCACACGGTCTCCTGCGCCCTGGTTTTGACTTCCATCCATCCATTTTCTACCGCTTGTCCCTTTTGGGGTCGCAGGGGGTGCTGGAGCCTATCCCAGCTGCACATGGGCGGAAGGCGGGGTACACCCTGGACAAGTCGCCAGCTCATCGCAGGGCCAACACAGATAGACAGACAACATTCACACACTAGGGCCAATTTAGTGTTGCCAATCAACCTATCCCCAGGTGCATGTCTTTGGAGGTGGGAGGAAGCCGGAGTACCCGGAGGGAACCCACGCAGTCACGGGGAGAACATGCAAACTCCACACAGAAAGATCCCGAGCCCAGGATCGAACCCAGGACCTTCGTATTGTGAGGCACACACACTAACCCCTGTGCTTTTGACGTCAATATAGAAAAATGATTTATAAACGCTCTTATTTCTAAAATGTGTATGAATTTCCTTAACATAATCTGTAGTTTTTTTTTATTAAATCATAAGGGTTTCTTAAATTGTCTTGATTTTTGGACTTTGACGTCAATATAGAAAAATAATTTTATAAACGCTCTTATTTCTAAAATGTGTATGAATTTCCTTAACATACTCTGTAGTTTTTTATTAAATCAAAAGGATTTCTTAAATTGTCTTGATTTTTGGACTCAAGGCTCTTTAGGCGGTGCCAGATAGAAAATGATAAATTATCGCACGGAAAGTTGAAAATTATGGTATTTAAGAGAAATTGTCTATTTGACGTCGCACAGAACCATTTGCTGAAGCCCAGGGGCCCTTGATTTTGACAGCGCAATGCAATAATTGGTGTCCATAACTGTCAATCACAAGCTATGTGCACATGGACACATTTAATCGGCTTAAAAGCCCCACCGTAATAAAAATGCCTCATGTAAACACGCCATTCGGAATATTCTGACCCGATCACACACGTTTGGATCAAACTTTCACTCCGAACGAGACGGGTGGTTTATGCCGAAAGTCATTCGGATTGTAGCACATGAAAACATATCTTCTAAAATACGGGTTAGAATTATCCTAATTACGCATGTCTTTGATGTCAGCTATACTTCGGTGGTGGTGCGAGGACTAAATGTAATAGTCTCGGAATTAAGCGATTGTCTTGCTGCTGTCTCCTCCCATTCAGCATGTATAGAAGTTGCATACCGTTGTTGAGTTTGTTGCTTTAAAACGAGACGAGCAAAAACAAAAGTATGGTGTCACATGTCGATGTAACAATGAAAGAAGGGAACCGGTGGTCGTCTTAACGAGCTGTTTTATTCACGACATTGCAGCTACTCCAAGTGCTAACTGCTAGCCTCAGACACATACACAGAATGTCGTAACATAAAGATGCCGCAACACGTACATAATTACAACATAAAAAGCACATAATAGCTCTATTTAAAGAGAGGTAAAACAAAAGTAATGAACCAAAGCAAAAAAATGATAAATACAGTGATTACATCGGGCAAGCAGGAAAACACAAAGCCATGTTTGTTAACAGAGGAAGTCTAATGCTTCTTCAGCACGTGCAGTGAGCAAACTCGTCCAAAAGATGGCTCCCTAGCAAAAATAATGCGTTTAGGTTAGGTTCTGCGCATGTCAAAGTCAAGTATTCCGATTTAAGGTGTGATACATGAAAATGCACGTCATATTCAGATCATCCTTTTCAGGGTCCATGTACACAGGAACATTCTAATCTGAATGATCATCAGATTAAATAAATGTTGTCCATGTACACGTGGCTACAGACAGCTGCTTCGCACAGACGTACATTTGCTAGTCGCAAAGGAGCTGTATTCAAGAACAAAATTATTTTAAAAATGGATGATGTTGTTGCTGTTCTGGTGAGTAAAATCCAGATTTTTTTTTTTAAATTTAAACTGTTATTGTAAATTGCAACTTATAGCCATGGAGGGGAGACCACCACTTGTCAATTGCTGGGTTGCATATGACGTCACATCCGTTTTTCTTCTTAGCGGCTTAATTCACAAGCAACTTGAGCGTAGCATTAAAACGAGTGAGTGTAGAGTTGGAGCAGAAAATGCCATATTGCTGTTCAGTTCTTGGGTGTTCCGGTCATACAAATAGATAGGAAATAGCTTTCATATAGTCCTGAAATAAATGGGTCATAAAGGTAATAAAGTTAGGAAAAAACGTAAGGGGGTCGAAGGAAATGGCTCTTAAAATATCACTTTTATCATCTTGTGGAATACAATCAGACCATCTTTGTGTCTGCAGCGATCACTTTATAAAATGTTTGTTTGTACATTTGATTTGTTTTGAGAAACTTTCTGTGATGCAATCAAGTTTATTCTCTACTATGTTAGTCGTGTTTGATAGCAGAATTAAACGTTAAGGAGAGGACGATAGATCACATCAGTTTGTGTTTTGTAAATATAATTATAATTGTGATGGTTTACTGCAGCAGATGCTACTATCAAACTTCAAATAGTATTTCTACAAAAAACCCTCTTAAGTTGTCATCTGGCAACACCAAGCACAATACAGGATGCATCCTTTTTCTTTTTGCAAGTCATTTATTGAAGCATTCAAGTGATCAAATCTTATGGGATTTTTGATCATACGGAGGGTCAAATAATCGGACAACTACAATATTAATTCTATCTTGTAAGATGACTGTCACTTCTTACATTATATTCATTAGAAATGGTATTTTCCCTTCTTGAATCTAACGTGTGCCATTTATTTTTCCTACCCAACAAGCCTCAGCTGCTGTGCAAATGTGTAAATAAGACGAGCACAAGCTATGAGGGTGTTCAACCTTTATTCCATATCTGATCATTGACATTAGTCCGCAGCATTTTGCACCAAGTGCTAATAGAGTCCAGTTTACAGGCAACTTCACAGCTTCATGCTATATGTTGAATGACACTAATAGCACATTCCTTCATTAGAGAGGTGGAACTGGAAATCTGATGGCTTCATGCTATATGTTGAATGACACTAATAGCACATTCCTTCATTAGAGAGGTGGATCTGGAAATCTGATGGCACAGAATACTAGGAAAAAGCTCAAAAGTGACCCCACTTCATGTACACAAAAACTGTTATCGTATATATCATAAATTACACCACATTGACCCTGAACTTAGTTAGTTTGAGCGCCGTCAAACCCACCGTCACAAAACAATCAAGAGTGCTACAAATGCCAGACATATTCTCTGTTCAGACTTCATCTACACATTACAACTCTTTGGATTCCAACATTTCAAGTAGGACACGTCTTCTTTTGAAATCAAGTTGCATGAAGTGTGGCGACGGTAAAAAGAGGCCAAAGGCAGATTGATATATTTGCAAATCGACAGTTGTATAGCTCGTACATTAAAGTGAGCAAAAAAAAAAGACATATTTACATTGCAGTGTAATGCAGCAATAGTGCACACTGGAATTAAAGCAGGTGTAGCTCGTGTGCACACAGGCCATCCAGCACAGAGATATTAGCCAAAAAGCTTCACATATATGGCTTGGATGACAAAATTATTTACATCCTTCTTGTTCTATTTGCAGTCAATCCTGGCCTGCTAAGGCAACAGAAGTGAAGTAGACCGCTTGCATTTCACTTGAAATGAAGCTCATTTATGGCCAAACTGGAAATAAATATACAACCATTTTCAAACGTTCTATGAATTCAATATTAGATTGACGTATTACAGTGCAATAATAATACGTTTTTTGACAGTTGCTGTGATTTATAAATAGTTTAGCTTACTTGTGTCTTCAAAAATCTAAAGCTCTTTCCCAACCTCACAAATGTAAACTGTGACATAACAAGCAAACAAACACGAACAAAAGTAAGGCAATAAAAAAAGAATGATAAATGCGAGAACCGTGCACAGGTGTGTGCAAGCTCTACTTGGGGGGCAGCAGGTTGTCAGGGGTCGTTGGAGATGAGACTTCTTTGTAAAAGTTGTCGATCTGCTCTTTGTACAGCTTGGCTACCACTGGTCGTTTCAGCTTCATGGTGGGACCTGCAATGGTGTTAAATCAAAGCACAACTTGATTAGTTACGCAATGTTGGAAAAGAAGTAGGAGCACGGCCGTCTTATTTAAACACTTCCCCTTCTTCAACTCTATCAGCAATGTGTTTACGTCCTGTGCTGTTACCGTGATTTTTGTACCGTATTTTTCGGAGTATAAGTCGCACCAGCCGAAAATGCATAATAAAGAAGGAAAAAAACATGTATAAGTCGCACTGAAGTATAAGTCGCATTTTTTGGGGGAAATGTATTTGATAAAACCCAACACCAAGAATAGACATTTGAAAGGCAATTTAAAATAAGTAAAGAATAGTGAACAGGCTGAATAAGTGTACATTATATGACGCATAAATAACCAACTGAGAACGTGCCTGGTATGTTAACGTAACATATTATGGTAAGAGTCATTCAAATATAGAACATGATATACGTTTACCAAACAATCTTGTCACTCCTAATCGCTAAATCCGATTAAATCTTATACGTTTAGTCTGTTACGTGAATGAGCTAAATAATATTATTTGATATTTTACGGTAATGTGTTAATAATTTCACACATTAGTCGCTCCTGAGTATAAGTCGCACCCCCGGCCAAACTATGAAAAAAACTGCGACTTTTAGTCCGAAAAATACGGTACATTGATTTGTTGCGGCCACTCATTTGGGACTACCTCGCTCAAAAACACTTTATAATGGGACTGTCTGTGAATGAAATTACAACTCTGTACAGTAGGGGGTGCAATGTATCATAACTCTACTTCTAAACACCTTTAATGCACAGAGAATAAGAAGGCATATCAGGAGGTATTAGTTTTATTACCTTAGGACCATATTCTCCCATGTGCTTAAGGGAAAAAGGTGCACAACTGCACGGGTTCTGGCTGAGTGGCATTAATAGCTAAGCTAAGCTGCCTTTAAACAACACAATAAGTAAGTGCTTAGTATAGTTTAATAAGTGTAGACGGAACCGTGTTGCTGCGTAAAGTACGCAGTTATTAACATGAAATTAATAAGTAGATTTGTCAAGGGAGAGGATAATATAGCAGCTGTTGGTGTGTCACCACACGATAATTGTATGCAATGAAAAGGAATAAGGAACTAGTTTAAATATTACTCATGGATGGTGGAATGGGCAGAATAAAACCTTAAACAGAACATCCCTAGGCGAGACTTCTTTACAAACGTATTTCTTTTGTTGCTTCTAAATAGCTTAGTGGCTAGCTTAGCTATAAGCATCCCTGCTTTCAGTGTATAGAAAGTTTAGCCTCATTCTAATACTTGATAATGATACTTAATATATTAAGTAGGGCTGGGCGATATATCGAATATACTCGATATATCGAATATACTCGATATATCGCGGGTTTGTCTCTGTGCGATATAGAAAGTGACTATATCGTGATATTCGAGTGTACGTTCTCACACAGTTGCTTTTAGCTGCGGGCATTACACTACAGGCTCTTCTCACACTTTCCTGTCTCTCCTTCTCACAGAGCGATAAAACAAACGCACCTTCTTGCATACGTCACATACTGCACGCTCTCACAGAGCAGAGAGGTAGCAGCATGGGTAACATTAGCTGTGGTGCTAACGGTGCGGTGCGAGTGGTAATACGAGAGAAAGAAGGTGCGATTCTGGTAACAAATGAAGGAAGAATTAATTCCCAAGAAAAACAGCAGGGGGTCCATCGTCTGGCGGAGGTTTGGCTTCAAGCGGGAATATGTTGAACAACAGTGATATGTCAAGTAAAAGCATTGCTACAAAAATTAGCATTACTGCTAATGTGTGGCACCATTTGAAAAGTCACCTGCTAGAGAATGAAGAATGCTTGAAACTCCGCATGTCAACATCTCTGCCGGTGCCACACCAACAAAATGCCCAAGCAACCATTTCCACATCAACACCGTATGAAAAAAATAGTCAACAGAAGGAAATAACGTCCGCAGGAACCTACCACATAGAAGGACGAACACTATTTGATTTCCTATTATGCAGCTCATTTTTATTTCACACTTATTGAAATATCTTGTGTGACATGTACAAAAGTGCACTTTATTTGTTTTAAACTATTGTAGTGGTGTTCTGTACAAAAAGTGCACTTTAATTTAGTGTTGTTTTGATATGTCATCTTAGTGACATCATGCACAAAGGTGCACTAATAGCTTGCACTAATAGCTTGTTTTAAAATGTCTCTGACAATCTTGCACTTTGTTTTGGAAATGACATGAATGTTTGTACCACTGCTTAATAACGGTTTAATAAATACAGTTTTGGTCAATTGACTTAGTTGTGATTTCCCTCTCTGCATGAAAGTTTAAAATGAGCATATATTAATGAAGTATGAACAAGAATGTTTTAATGTAGACACATAGAATCATCATACTGCTGTCATTGTATGCATCAAAAGTTAATTCAAGGCTAAGGCAAAATATCGAGATATATATCGTGTATCGTGACATGGCCTAAAAATATCGAGATATATATTGTGTATCGTGACATGGCCTAAAAATATTGAGATATTAATAAAAAGCCAGCCCTAGTAATAAGAGAGAAATGCGTTTTATTTGCTGCAATGGAGGTGATTATTTTTAGTTTAGGGGAGCGGTTCCACACTGTGTATGGAGATGCATAATTACCTGCTAGCTTGTCAGCCGGGGGACTAAAAAGAATAGATAGTAGCCAGAGGTGATCGGTGTTTGTAATTGGTATTGAAAGGCAATAATGGCGGTCACATACTTTTTCAAGAATATCGTCCGACACTGATCCGTAGCTGATCGATCGGCACATTGAACATTTTGCCGGGTATCATTATCGAGTTGAACATTTTAATATTGGTAAAGGGTCTGTATTTATATAATGCTTTACTATACCTGGAATGATACCCAGAGTGCTTTACATTATACGTCACATTCACCCATTCACACACTGATGGCGGACGCTGCCATGCAAGACACTAACCACATAACAACCCTACTAATAACACACACGTTTGTATGTTATTCTGAGTCTCATTCCAAAATAAAATGTATTTATATTATTAAATTAGCCATAACATCCTTTGATTTTTAGTGGAAAAAGGTTTGGACACCTGTGTGTGATGGTATCGGCCAATAAACAACTTTTCAGTGTCTGTATCGGACATGAGGAAGTGGCATCCCTAATATTTACTCCCACTGAGGTCTCGTCTACTCACCCAGTTCCCCTCCAGTGACGGAAAAGTCTTTCTCCAGAATGTGCCACTTCTGGATGCGCTGAGCATTGGAGGTCGCTTTCTCATTCACGCGGTTGATCCCCTCCTGGATGGCGGCATTGATGGCGCGATCACGGCCACCTGCGATCTCAGAGACGCGCGTGGCCTTGCTGCCCAGTTTCTTGCAGATCTCCACCACCTCTGGGGTGAGCTCGTCCAGCGGGGCAGCTTCTGCATTCACCTCACACTGCAGAGGAAATCAAGACTTTTAATCACATTTTCCTGGAATTAAAAGTCAGCATGGACAGCGTGGCTAATTTCAAGTTAATTGGAGACTGAATTGTCCGTAAGTGTGAATGTGCTGAGTCCCCAGGGTCTCTGCAGGTTTCAACCTGTTCAGTCAAATTTCAGTTTTATTAAAGACCATAATAAATAACACTTTAGACCCATTTCAAACTTCATACTGTCAAAAAATACAAAGTCATTAGGAAAAATTGGAGGCAAAGAATGAATTGCAACACAATGAAATATTTATTCGGGTGTGCCAATACAACTTTTTTTTACTTCCGATACGATACCGATATTGGTACCTTGAGTGTTGGCCAATATTAATATTAATCCCATATAATATTATCAGGAAGCATCATCTCTTTATTTACAAAACGCTATAAAAGTCCATACACATGACAATTTTGTATGATTTGTAAGTGCTTTGTAAAAGGGAAACTCCCAGGAAGCTGTAATAGCTTTATAAGCAAGGGCCCCAATACAGTACATGTAAGATAATAAGGTACAACATTAATAACATTTTCACATGCTTACATCCTAAGTCATTTCACACATTGTTAGTTTCAATTTGTACTCTTGAGTTCATTTTCTGGTAGGTGCTAGTCTTGCACATTGTAATTTAGCCAATAATAAGTATGTCTTTCAATATGAATACTACAATGACAAATGTTCATTAATTATTAATGTTACAATAAACAAACAATAATACATCTGTTTGGTATGATTGGTATTGTGTTTCATCCTTTAGGGTTCATGGTGTGGTATAATGTAGCAATAATTCATGTTTCAAAGGTTTTTAAAATGTTCTCAATGAAGTAGATTGTGTGATTAGACGGTCAAGTTCATTCCAGATATTTGGGCCTTTACACGTTTTACTAAAGCTTGTGTCTTTTGAGTTTACGGCGTTTGCCCTTTAGCCAATGTTTTCTTCTAGTGTTGTGTATGTGTGGAAGACGTGATAGGAATGAGCTCACAGAGCCCGTCATTCAGCTTATATACCACATTATAGAACACACATGCGCTATGTATACAAAACGTTGCTCTCGGTGAGTAGCAGAAGCTTTATTTTGTAAAAGAGTGGATTTGAGGGTGCATATTATTTTCTTTTCAAGAATTAGTATTTTTTCTAGATAACAGATAAGTTGGGTTTGTGCAATGTTACCAATCTACCACCAGATGGCAGTGTGCAATCAAAACAAGCAAGTTAGTTTTGAGTTTGGCAGAGATGATCTAATTATTTTCTTCAAAACACCTTATCTACAAGATGTTCTCTTTGACGACTTCCAGGCTGCAAAGCTTATATAGATATAGAGGGAAAGTTTGTTCATACCTTGATGGTGATCAACATGGACAGAAACTTCCTCTTGTCTCCAATCAGCATAGCGTTGCTTATCAGCGGCAAGGCTTCCTTCACTGCATCCTCGATAGGGACAGGAGGGATGTTCTCTCCTCCTGCTGTGATGATCAACTCTAAAATCAAAAAACATTTTTCGATGTAAAAATTCTTATACACATGTTCCTAAGTGGCTCAAAATATATTTTAATTAAGTGTTCTTCTCATGATGAAATCCTGTAAAAAAAAAAAAAAAGACCAGTGCTGCCCTCCACTGGCTCTTCCAGGCTTTACAAGCGTACCTTTAATTCTGCCAGTGATGAATAAGAATCCATTTTGGTCGCGTTTTCCCAAGTCGCCAGAGTGCAGCCAGCCCTCCGCATCAAGAGCTTCCTCTGTCTTGTCAGGCATGTTGAGGTAACCCATAAAGATGTGGCGACCCCAGAAGCAGATTTCGCCGTTCCCGTACTCGTCTGGGCTGTGTAGCTTTGTCTTGCAGCCTGGGAGCTCCTTGCCACAGCTGCGTGACAAAACATGGCCAAATTTAACCCTCAGGAGAAAAAGGCTGATTTTTTTGGCCATAATTCTTAGTGTTATTCTATAATCAAGTCATTTCAGGATTCCGTGGGCATTTTATGTGATTGTTGCCTCCTAAAATGCCTGAATTCATGCCCGCTTTTTCAGAAAGTTGCAATGTTTCGAGCCTTAAATTTTTTAGCACCATTGAATCAACATCCATCCATTTTCTACCGCTTGTCCCGTTTGGGGTCGCGGTGGTGCTGGAGCCTATCTCAGTAGCCAATCAACCTATCCCCAGGTGCATGTCTTTGGAGGTGGGAGGAAGCTGGAGTAACCGGAGGGAACCCACACAGTCACGGGGAGAACATGCAAACTCCACACAGAAAGATCCCGAGCGCAGGATCGAAACCAGGCACTTCGTATTGTGACATGAGATGTTAATTTGTTAGTGATGATTGGTTTCTTGTAACCTTAACCTGAAAACGTGGGGAAATACTGGAACACAAATACTGTACTGATGTATTACTGGTTATACACCACACAAACCTAAAAGTAGACAGTGGATGGCATACAATCATGTACTCAAAGCTCATTGTTAAATCCCTGTTTCACATGTTTCAATTAAATATAACTAATATTTATAATTATAATTAGTACTCAAAGCTCATTGTCAAATCACTGTTTCAATTAAATACAACAAATAATAATTATAATTACAGAAAGAAACACCAAAGTCTCCCTATTGTCCGCTGTTTGCTCTTTTATCGACAAATTGCAGACAGTCTGCATTTATGTTTTACACTCGAAAAGTGTTTGTCCATTTTAAACATTTATATTCTATAACATTTATCCCCGCACGTAAAAGCATTTGTGAACTGTTGAGAACAATCTGAAGCACTAATCTTTGTTGGTAAATGAGAGACGATGACAGATTATCATCACACCAACATCTCTAGCAATTTAAATTCTGCCATTGCAAATGAAAACCTGTTCTTCATAGTCTTACCCTGGATAAATAAATGTTAACTGAATATATAATTACATGTAAACTAGGGAGTAAAGGTTTATATACTACATCTTCCAGAAGGCTTCACGCCATAGACAGGAAACGGAAGTAGGTCAAAGCCTTGTGGGAGGAATAAGAGAAGAGTTGATATCTTGTTACATGTTGTTCCTGCGAAGTCTACACAAAAAAATCAAAACACTAGATTTGATTATTGTGATTGTTGACTTGTGCATTTGAGCGCCGCTCAGAGGGAAATGTAATTAACAAAAAGGACACTGATCGGACAAAATGTGCGGAGGAAGCATCATCGGCGGGGATTAGTTTAATTTGTGTGAATTGGCGCGATCGCAACCTTGTGAAATCCTGGAGGTACTGAATTATACATGGTTGTTCCTAAGAGGGTTTTTCAAGTAAAATGTTAACATTTCAATGTCACAGGTGTACGATATCCAAAGCCAAACAGGGCATTAAATTCCTTCATTTTTCAACTGGACATTAAAACATTTTGGATTCATATTTTTTTTTGCTCAAATATCTCAATCAACTTTAGCCTAAACAACAAACACATTTGTTAAATTTAAATTTTAACCCTTTGAATGCCTATTGATCAAATTATTTCACAGTTGTCGTGTTTAGTGTTTATTCCTTGTCTAGTGCTCTCATTTTTGTTCTACTTCCTAGTTTGGTTTTGTCTTGCAGCGACTTCCTCCACTGTTCTGAGTGCTGTCTCCCCACACCTGCTCTTGAATAGTGAGTAGGGGACTCATCTGCTTCTGATTACTAATCAGGAGTGTTTATCTGCTAGTGTCGCCTTCCTTGCGACATTAGTTCGTTGACTAATGTTCATGGTGTGCCTTTCGTTTCTCACCTGCCAAGTAAGTATGGAGGTCTACAGGGCAAACACGCTACAACTTCCAAAACACATGGAATACGGGAAAACACAACGGAAGTATAATAAAACTTATGAAGGACAAAATTAAATAAATACATCTTTAAGTAATTATTAAATGTGTCATTAAATAATATTTTTTAATCAAATACATACATGTGTTACTAAGTGTGTCATTAAATAATAACAATTAAATTAATCACATGAAAGTGTTAGTAAAGGAGAGGGATATGTAAATACATGAGTGGGATGCCTGGAAGAAAGTTGGCAAAGTGAAAAGGTACATTTTCTGTATTTAAACTTTTTTTTACACAATATTATAGTGCTAGCAATTTTATGAGTTGTGTTTTCCCTCTAAAGCATGTGTTTTGGGGGTTCATGTTTGTTTGGATGTTGCTTTGCATTTGCATGTGTTTTATCTGCACTTCACCTACCATCTCTGCATCCTGGGGTCACGCCAAAATGAATCCAAAATGTTTTTACGCCCCGTCAAAAACTAAAAAAATGTTATGTCCTGTTTGGCTTTGAAGATAACAAAAATGGAACGTTTCCAGAGGGTTAAAGTTATTAATAGTGTTCTTAGAATACAGAGGAACAACCAATACCTGGTCAGCCGGAAAGCATCTGGGAGGGAGACGGTGTGAGGTCCGGTGCTCTCGCTCATGCCGTAAAGCTCGTACAGTGGAATGTCCAGACTGAGGAAAAACTCCAGAGTGTCTCTTGTAATGGGGGCGGCGCCTGTGTAGCACCTGTAGCAGCGGTCCAGCCCCAGAGCCTTGCGCACCTTCTTGAACACAAGCTTTTTGGCTATTTGGTAGCTCAGCGATGTTGGGTCTGCCACACTCGTTCTTCAAAAATAAAAAAATAAACAAGTGCAGACAACGCGTCACATTTCAAAGCAAGCCTAATGAAAAGGCATAATAAAAAGGCATTCAAATTGCGCACATACTGATTCATCTTTCTCAGATTGGTCTGCAGACCCACGTCTTTGGCCCAGGCGGCAACTTTTCGGCGCACAGTTGAGGACTTGGCTCCGACAGACTTCATCTTCTCTTGCATCTTCTCCCAGACACGTGGCACACCCAGGAAGGCAGTGGGCCTCACCTCTTTCATGGTATTCACTAAAGAGCCCTGAAACACACGTGCACTTGTTGAAAGACAATACTGTTTGCAAATAAAGAAGCACAGTTTACTTAATAGGCACTCATAACCCTCTAGGGATAGACCATTGATTTGTTACACAAGAAGTAAGTGGAGCATAGCCAGTGTGTTGTGTTCACAGCTGATTACACAGTGCTATTCATTGCGCACATGACACGCTGGGCCCTCTCACCTTAAGCGCGTCTGGGTCGGCGAAGTGTGTAACCCCACCGACCCTCATGTTGACCCAGATGTCGACCATCTGAGCTGCGATGTGGCTGAGTGGGAGGTAGCTGACCACCACCTCCTGGGACTCCGTGGCGTCCGTCAGGTGCACGTGGCGGCCAGTGGAAAGTGCAGTCCATGTCATCTAAGGGTAATACAAAGAAAAGGATACTGTACATTAATGGTTGTATAAAATGGACCTAGTAGGAGACAAATATACATTCCAAGCGCCACCAAAATAAGTTAGTTAAAAAGTTTGACTTTGCCAATAACCTTTTTAACTGGTCACAGAAACTACTCATCTTAACTCTTTTTTTTTCTTTTTCTGTTTTTTTATTTTAAACAACATAAAAAAAAGACACAAGATACACTTACCATTAGTGCATCAACCCAAGAAAACCCTCCCTCCCCCATTCACACTCATCCACACTCATTTACACAAAAGGGGCTGTCTCTTTCTGTTATTAAAAAAAGAAAATCTTCTGGTTCCTACAATATAGAATAATACAGTCTGCAAGGGATACAGTCTTTAGAGCACACATGATTGTGTGTGGTGCTGGTCCATTAACATTTTCATTAATTACTATCTTTTATGTAATTGTTTTTATATTGCTTTAGTTTCAAACAAAACAAACAAAGGACCTTGACTTCACCAGACCGGGTTGTCAATGAAATCAGATTGTTCAAAAGGGTTCTTAAAACCAGGTCCAGTTCAGATAACGTCCAGTTCGGGCTCAGCAACATACACCTTCACCCATGTACACCAAAAACCAGGGAACACAACAGGTTGCATACAATCCACATACAAAAATAAATTTTCAAATTAAGCACCCATGTACAGTCCAGATCCAAGTCGAACTCAGCAACACCCAAGTCGAACTCAGCAACACACACCTTCATTTATGTACACTTAAAATAGGGAATGCAACAACAGATTGCATATCATATATAAACAAAATTACATTTTCAAAATAAGCCTTTGAGGACTTCCCATCTTTTTTTATGTTTTTTGGCATCATTATCGTTTTCAACCATATAATTTTCTAAAGTTAAAAAATACTGAATAAATGTTTTAAAGAAAGAAATACTAAGTGAATATCTGTTTTTGGCCTTAAAAATAAACCTTTTACCGAGTACTATAATTAAATTGACTAAATCATGACTGTCAATGAACTCTCCTAAAATAACAGAAACCACATCAAGCTTCATAAACAAACCAATCTTTAAACACATTTTTTCAACTTCCACCCAAAACGAAGACACAATATGACAATACCAAAACAAATGTAGGGTGGATTCAGGCTCCTGACAACAAAATCGGCAATCATCTGACTCGGTCATATTCCATATTTTTAACATTTTTCCCGTGGGTAGGAAGTTATAAATAATTTTAATTTGAAAATAACGATTTTGCACATCGATAGTGGTTTTGTAGATTAATTTGAATATTGCATCCCACGGCAACGGGCAGTCAAAAAAGTCCTCCCATTTTCCATATGTGTTGTATGGGGCAGCCTTCAAAGATTTCTTTATTAAAAAAAACTTATATATTTTTCCATTTATTTTAGTTCCTTTTTGCCAACTAGAATTTCTTATTAAGGGTTTACAAACTAATAATTTAGTAGTTCCATAATTAATTTGTTTCCATCTTTTCCCAATGACTCCAGTTAGTTGATTAAATGAAAAGCTTGAACAAGCATCACCATACATAGTTGTAAATTCATCGTATTTCATAATTTTACCATTCTCATTGATAATGTCATTGACAAAAATGATTCCTCTTTCAAGCATATTTTTCCAAAAGAAAGGCTTTCCATCTATTACAATATTAGAGTTCATCCATATTATCTGCTGCAAAATATCATCTCTTTTTTTTGGTACATAACATTGAAAACACCACCATGAGTGGATTGTTTCCTTTATGAACCCCGTCATGTTTCCCAGCAGACTCTCTACATAAGAAAAATGGGAGGGGATCACTTGTAAAAAAGGATACAATTTCTTTTGATACAGTACATGTTTTTTGTCTAACAGAACACTTGTGTACCACTCAGTGTTTAAATACATCTTTGGAACAATTGATGCTTTTAAAGACAGACACATAGCTTCAAGGTTGAGAAGTTTCAGGCCCCCATATTCATATTCATTGTACAAAACCTTTCTTTTAATCCTTTCTGGTTTGCCGTCCCAGACAAAATCGAAGACCCTCCGCTCATAAATCTTAAAAAAGTTTTGTGATGGAGCTGGTAATGACAAAAACAAATAAATAAATTGAGGAATAATTAACGAGTTGACAATATATATTTTACCATACAAGGTTAAGGATTTCCCTTTCCATAATTGCATAATTTTATCCAGCTTTCTTAGTCGATTATCATAATTGATTGAGCCTAGATCTTCCAGATTCTCTGGGACAACAACACCAAGTATGTTAACTGGTCCATCTGTCCACAAAACAGGCACTTTGCATTCCATTCGAAAGGACGTTCCCTTTAGATTTCCGATCCTTAATATTTTACATTTATCATAATTTATTTTAAGCCCAGATTGCTGTGAAAATATGTCCAAAAGATCAAGAAGGTTTCGCAAACAATGAGGATTGGGGCTTATAAAGAAGCTTGTATCGTCTGCATACATTGTTATTTTACTTTCAATATTATTATTACTGAGCCCTTCAATATTTTTATTCAATCTAACTTTAATCGCCAATATTTCCATAGCAATAATAAATAAGTATGGAGACAAAGGGCACCCTTGTTTTAGACCTCTTAATAGCGGTATTGTCCCAGAGATGTATCCATTATTGATAATTCTACAGTTTTATTGTATAGCGTCTTCATCCAGTGTAATAAGGAGTTGCCAAAATTGAAAAAAACTAAGCTTTTACAAATAAAATCCAAGCTAATTTTGTCAAAAGCCTTCTCCAGATCAGCTACAAAAATCAAGCCTCTTTTATTTTCCATATTATAATTTTCTATATTTTCTAATAACAGTCTAATATTGTTTCCTATGTTTCTTCCTTGTAGGAAGCCTGATTGATCTTGGTGAATAATATTTGACAAAACAGACTTAGGTCGTGTAGCCAAACATTTTGCCAGGATTTTAGCATCATAACACTGAAGTGTTATTGGTCTCCAATTTTTTAGATGAACTGGGTCTTTATACTGACCATTTATTTCCTGTTTCAATAATAAAGAAATAAGGCCTTCTGTTTGAGTGTTGGACAAAAAACCTGTTTTATATGAGTAATTAAAACTAGAAAGTAATGGTTTCTTAAGATCTTCATAAAATACTTGATAAACCTCAATAGGTATTCCATCTAATCCTGGGGTTTTCCCTGGATGAAAAGATTTAACAGCTTCCACAAGTTCTTCCTCTCTAATGAGGCCTTCACATGAATGTCTTTCTTCCGAATTCAATTTTCTTTCATAATTTTCTGGAAAAAAATTTGTAGTTTCAGGAGGGATTACTGGATTAGGAAAAATGTTTTTAAAGTAATTTTCCATTTCTTTCAACAATGTGGTGTGTGTATCCAATACCTTTCCATTTGTTTTAATAAGCTTGGAAATGTTCTTTTTAGAACGATTTTTTGTTTGGATATTTAAACTCTTAACTCTTACTAAAGGTGTACCGATCCGATATTAATGGATGGATAGACTTTATTTATCCCACAATGGGGAAATTATGTGGTTGCAGTGCATATACATAAAGTCCACAAAAATAAGGTAAAAAAACATGAAAACAAAGAAACATTAAAGATCGGATATCGTTCCGATATTAGCAAAAACATTGGCTTGCTCGGGTACAGCGCTCAAAAACAAGCAGTCATGCAGTGTGTTTTCTTGTGCAAAGCTGGACTGCCAGCTAACATCTAAATGTCCCCCAATAAGCACACAAGTTTGAGCTTTCCTTGTATTGTAGTCAGGTCATTTACAAAAGGTAAACATGGTAGGAGGTAGTCCTTAATTGATCAATATTGCAGTACAAAACACGACATCTGTCAATACAAAGAAGTATCAAAATGTATAGTTGCATATTACAGATACAAAGTCTCCAAGGAAAAAATGTAATAGAAAGCATCCAGTAACAAACATGTCTGGATCATTCAACTTCCTGCGTCATGAACTTAATGAATTATTGTAACCATTAGGTGTCACTAAAATACAAATTAACACTTCAAAAGCATAACTCTGTCATAAGGTGTTTTCATGCTCATTGTTCTCTTGAGTAATTTGACTTGATCAAGCTTTTTATAACATTCCACACTACAAAATCAAAAGTATGTACCACCATTCGTGCTGATATATTAAAATCAGTTATAGCCAATACTCAAGGCTGAAGTGAAAAAGTTGTATTGGGACACCCCTAACTTTTACTACATAAAATACCACACAATAAGATTGTATTTTTACAGGCAGCGCTTCAGACACGTTTTCTGTCATTTATTAGTAATGTTTTACTGCTGTAATTTCAACACTAGTCCGTGTTGTTTTTTGGTAGCGTCATCATCCAAGTTCGGCGAAATTCAGAAGCTTTTTGTGTAATGTGAACAGACAAAAACAGCAGAATATTTTTTTAATACATTAAACAGCACTTTGTCATGTTAGTGGCCTTACTTTATGAACATAAAGTAGTCACATGACAATTGTGTTTATCTAAAATAAAAACAAGACCATTTTTGCTTTTGCTAATGGTACCAAAATGTTTTTCGATACTTTTTGGTATATGGCATTATTGGCTTTATTTTAACATAAATTCTTACGATACATTTAACATATGTTTCTTATTGCAATCGAAAAACAATTTAGTCCTTAAATAAAACCGTGAACATGCTAGACAACTTGCATTTTAGTAGTAAGTAAGCAAACAAAGGCTCCTAATTTGGCTGCTAACATATGCAGTAACATATTGTGTCATTTCTCAGTCTATTATTTTGTCAAATTTATGAGAGAAAAGCAGTAAAGAATTGATTATTAATTACTTGTTCATTTACTGTCAATATCTGCTTACTTCTTCTTTTAACATGTTACATCTACACTTCTGTTAAAATGTAATAAACACGTATTCTTCTGTTTGGATATTTTATATTAATTTTGGATGATACCACAAATTGGGTATCGATCCGATACCAAGTAGTTACAGGATCATATATCGGTCATAATTAATGTTCTCATGTGTTCAGGGACGTATTTCCTGAATTTATAAAAATAATATTTTTTTAAAGGAAAACATATTTGTGACGATAAAAAATATCGATGTAATCATTGTAGTACCGACTAGATACGCTCTTGTACTTGGTATCATTACTGTGGATGTCGGGTGTAGATCCAGCCATGGCATTTGTTTACATTGAGAGCCAGATTGTTGTTAGTGGTGAGCTATTGTATCCTCCTACAGTGTGTAATGAAGCATGTTTAGCTATTCCTCGTCCTGCAGGAGTGATACTTATAAGAAACTTACGGTTGGTTGCGAGGATTAGTGATTTAGAAGTAGGTAAAACACTGCCAACTGCAGATGAACGTTAGCCGCTAGCTAGCAGGCCATGTTTTAAAGTACTTCTTGTAGAGTTCTCCCTATCTGTCTACACACCGTGTCTGCTTTTAAGTACTCTGTGATTGTGGGTTGCGGAACATGCTCCTCTGCTCGTATAAGTAGCAATGTCATGGCGCCGTCATGCCCGTAATAAAAACAAAAACGGGAACCATTATTTTTTTTACAGGCAGTATGATTCATTAGTACCACGGTACTTTACTAGTATAGGTTTACAGTACAACCCTAGTCCAGACTAGAGTACCCAATCTAAGTGTTGACATAGCCTAGCAAACTAAAAGTAGGGGTGTAACGGTACGTATATTTGTATTGAACCGTTTCGGTACGGGGGTTTCGGTTCGGTTCGGAGGTGTACCGAACGAGTTTCCACACGAACGTATTAAGTAGCCGCCTAAGCTAAAGTCTTAACAAGCTGCTTCGCTCTGCCTCTGCCTCTGTCAGTACTCTACACAGCACCCAGCATTGTCCCACCATCTGATTGGTTACACACAGAGCGGTAACAGCCAATCAGCAGTGCGTATTCAGAGCGCATGTAGTCAGTGCTCCAGTGTCGTGATGAGCAGGTAGGTGTTTAGCAGGTAAGCATCAGGCAGCGGACTCTCCCCAAATTATAATAAACAGCTCCCAGTCAACTACTTGTAACATCACTATGAGCCCGTTGACGTTCTAGAAACTTAAATGGCAGCTCAGCTCGCTCGCAGTCCTGGCTTGAGGTGAAGGCTAATTAGCTTTTAGCGTGCGTGACGTTAGCTCATTTTGCGGTGTGTGTGTGTGTGTGTGTGTGTGTGTGTTACGGACAGCAAAGTCTGTCTGTTATTTCACTTTACCTTTTTCTGTGTTGAAGCAGCAAAAAAGGACATTATGTTAAATGAAGAGTTTCTGTCTCTGATAGTTGATATAATAATGTAACTGCATCATTAAGCCTACATGAACTCCATGGTGTTCAGGGATGAATAGTCTCTCCTATTCCTATTGTACTATTTTTTCAGCTATAGTTACATTAATCATTAGTAATGGAGCAGCCTAGTTTTGAATGGCAGGGTCCCTGCTATCACATGTTGATAAAAATAACATTTACATAATACAAATCAACTACAGGCTTCCCAAATGCTGTAATAAATTAAGCATGATGAGTTGACTTGAAACTGTTTAATGTTGCACTTTTTATATGTAGAAGAAAAGTTTTGTCATTTTATTTAATCTGAGCAACAACTTGAGGCAGTTTAATGCGGATTAACGTGGGCAGAATTATTATAGTGTTCCCAATTTTAAAAGGATAAAGCCATTGTTTACAAATTTGGTAAATAAATAACCAAAAAATGTACATTTTGTTGTTTTCTTACTGTACCGAAAATGAACCGAACAGTGACCTCTAAACCGAGGTACGTACTGAACCTTGTGTACCGTTACACCCCTAACTAGAAGTGATCAATGAAACATGTCATCAAACTACTGTTGATAAAATATGATGAATGAAATGTGACACAAATGATTTTGAAAAAATGTATGTCTTTGATTTTTTTCCACACACAAGTCATAGAAAAGAGCAGCAGTCTCATATTTGTATCGTAAAAGTTATCTTCAGCAATAATAATAGCAGTAGTTTACTGATCTTTTTGAAAGGGAATTCCTATAGAAAGAGTATAATCAAAGCAGTTTTGTAATTTTTCCAAGTGAAAGATCTGAGAGGACCACATGACTAACTAGAGGCACATGTGACACAAATTCAGGTGGGACTTACGTTGTCATGGCTGAGCATGACCCCTTTGGGCTGCCCGGTGGTCCCTGAGGTGTAGATGAGCGTGCAGCACTGATTAGGCTTCTGGCTAGAGATGATTTCATCAAGCGGCGCATCAGGCTCGTCACGTCCCAGCTCCATGAAGTCATCCCACTGTAAGAAGAGACAGTATGAACATACTGCTGCTTCTGTGTGCATGGAGTATACTTCTGTTTGTTCCTACTGGCAATGTGGACTTACACTGTACAGATTTGGTCTCTTCTCTTTTAGTGCACCTTTGTACTGGATGATGGCTTTTAAGTGTGGCAGCTGGTCCTGCACCTGAGGACAAACACATTTGGAAATTAGTCAAAATGTGGCTCGTCGGTGCGAATGTGTAAATGTATACGGTAGTGTCGCACCTGAAGGATCTTCTGCAGCTGCTTTTGGTTCTCCACCACGATGAAGTTGGCCTTGCAGTTTTCTGCCACATACTGGCATGCCTCTGGGGAATTGGTTGTGTAGATGCCTACAGCGAAGCCACTGCAACACAAAAGGCTCATGGTTAGCACACATTGGATGAGTTCTTTACATTTATTTCCGATTGGAACCAATGCCAGCTAGTGTGGTTGTGCGGGATACAATAGGAGTGTAACCTTGCTCCCTGACACCTTCGTGAAAGCTTAAGGTTAACTACTGTATACATATTTACCCTTAGAACCCATATTTAGCAATATTTACCCGTAGAACTGTGTCTCGCTCCAAAAAGTGTCATACATTAGCAATAATAACTTTCAACGCTTGACATCTTTTAAAAACTTCAGACCTATCCATTGATAAAAAGTTTTTTGGGTTTTTTTGCCAACAGACTGCATACATTTTTGTGCAATTGTGCTCAATATATTCATATTTGCACACATAAAAAAACAACCATAAAATGTGAAATGAAACATGAGTTTAAACTTGCACAACGTGCAGCCTTCATGCAAACATTTGAATCACGTCATGTAGAGTAGTGCAGTTGTGTCAGAGGCACAACTTCAACACAAATTCTCTGGGACACGCAAGATGTGGTCTTTACTTGGGATGTTCCAATCAAGATTGTATGCTGCCAATTCAGACACCAATCTTTTATAAGTGAGATCAGCCAATAACGATATCAATCACATGTATTAACTGTAAATTTTTCAATGTATTTATGGTGAGTTCTATTGCCAGTTTAGCAATATCAACACAATATTTAAACTAGTTCTTTATTCTCTTCATCTGTATAATATATTCAGCTTTCTCCTACAGTGATAATAGTACTTAATAATGAAACCGAGAAAATAGATTCAGTGTATTTACTGCAATTTAAGTGAATATTATTAGCTTAGTTAGATGAGCGGCTCCACACTGCGTATGGAGACACATAATTAGCTGCTTGTCAGCCGGGGACTAAAGATAAATAGAGTGTCATCCAGACGGGATCAGCTTATGTGATTGGCAATAAAATGCGTTTATCTGCAATGGCGATCACATACTTTTTCATGAAAATCGGCCGATACATATGCATGTCCGATCGATTGGCACATCCCTATTCTTTACTATGTTCACAAAATCCTAACTGGCCAAGATCATTTTCACTACATTTCAGCAATTTAATGGCAGTTTAACTCATTTACGCTTATCAAAGCTCTATGAGAGCTATGCATCATGGTCGTTTTGCGCCTTCTGGTGGTTCTGCAAGAATTAGATTATTTTGGTTTTAAGTATTGTAAAATACCAGGATTGCAGTCTGTTTAAAAAATAGCATTTACAATGGAAGTCAAAGGGGCCGAAAGAGGTTTTCAAGGTAAGAGTCGATTCAATATTTTTATTTTCTATTGTAAGTATGTGGCAATCAAAAACACAATGCAGTTTAAAAAACTGGTTAAATTTCAGGCCGCTAACCTTCAAACTGAACAATACGTAACACTTCAAATGACCGTTTTATGCCACAGTGTTGCACAAGGGTTTTAAGAGTTTGCACTGGCCAATAATCATTTAGCTTGTGTCTGGACAATCTCACCTCTCAATCAGTAAACCCTGGTTCAAACTCTCATCAGAAGGTCTGAAGGATCTTTATTGTCATTGCACAGGTACAACGAAATGTCATTTTCAGCACAACGCCATTCGAGAGCAGACACACATTGTACAGGGCAACATAACAGGAACACTGATGGGTCGCCATTTACGGCTCCCCGTAAAAGGTGGGAAAAAAGTAGACGCCGGGGGAGAATAAAAGTCAATAGCCGGAGCTCATATGCACGTTACAAAACAAAGAAGCAAGCATGTGGGTACTGTTAACCTCCATAAATCCCTTCTGAGCATACTGAGGATCTTCAGCAGGACATTTTTTTATGCAATAAAATTTGATTTAACTACCTGAACAATCAGTGCTGTTTTATAACAGTCATAATGAGGGCCAAGAGACTCCGCTTAATATCATGACAAAGCTAAATGTTTATGAGTTCAGGCCAAACCCTACCTCTCTCTTACGTAAAAGATGGCACAGTTACCAGGGAACCAAAAATCAGCATAATCCCATAAAAAATGACCATTACATAAGCAGGTGTTTAGTAACTAAACTTTAGGTTTCTTTGTAATGAGAGGGGATTAACTGGTGTTGCGCCACGTACTAGCAGAGGAAAGGTTGCTAATTTTTACACTTTTGTTCCCCTTCATGCTTGATATGCTTGTAATTATGTAAACAAAGATTCTTGTTTTTAGTTTAGCATCGTGCTGCATTCTATTAACGTCAATTTGACTTTAAGCAAAGTTGGTGAAAGCCAAGGTTTCTGAACACCACAGTGTAAGTCATATGTTACTAGTGAGGGAACACAGAGCTCTTCTCTTTTAAGCTGGTGGATGAAGAAAACAACTCACCCTGCCAAAATGGCTCCAATGTCAGCAATGAACCACTCCACAGAGTTGAAGCCTAGGATACCGACGCCATGGTAGCGTTGTAACCCAAGCTGCGGAAAGACACACAAGTGAGTTTGACTTACACGTCAACACGTTCATTCCAATGTCATCAAATTTGCCAACATTCCCAAAATGATATGTACCCATTTCTTCTTTGGTTCTAAAACCTAATTTATTTGACTATGAGAAAAGGAACAATTCAATTTGTTGTTATTTCTAATGGGATAGCAGGAACTTTCTCAGAATCTTCTGACCTCCTGTTTCCACATCAAAGGGATTGTCACAACAGAGGCCTACTATGTAGGTAATCCTACATCCACTAAAATATCCCACATTTCAGCAACCGTTTTTAGAACAGAGAAAATTGAACTTTGTTGCAATTATGCATCCATGATGCATATGCATGTCTTTAATGTGGATGCTGTGGGAGAAACACAAATTTAGTGTCTAGAAATTCACAAAATAATGTTCTTCTGTCTTTTATTTTTGTGTGTATTTAAGGGCTGGTAGTTGATAACAATTTAAGATATGTCAGTTTTATAGCTCATTAATCAGGAATGATGACCATTTGCAGGACTCGCTGCTTGTTGAGATAAGTGATGCATGTTTTAAAGTTAGCATCTTTAAAAGTGTCCAATACCAGAAAAAGTTCAGAGATTTGCCACCAGTAGCTTTTTTGAATCCAATAGAATAGAATTGTATCAAGGACAGTTCAACATAGTTCCAAAACAATTAATGCAACTGATGCTGTTTGTCATTTCTAACGCTCTATTACGTCTTCGACGCATGGCTGCGATTGTTGTGTTCCTTCCAAGGCAGGAGACAAGCAGGAGTGTCGTGGAGGTAAGATGAAGTATTCTTTTAATAAATAAAGGCAAGACAAAAATACAAAACTGAGGACGCTAGCAAGCGTGGAGCAGAACAAAACCAAAATGTCACCAAAGGTGAAAAAACGAGGAAGGCTAGACTTTGCTACAGCGATGAGAAAAAAACATGAGACGTAAATGTTGCCTACAGCAAATATTGACCCAGCAACTACTGCTGGGTGACCGCACACTATAAAGGGTGATTAACCAAAACACCTGGTGGGAACACTAATTGCTAAACTAAGACAGGTGAGGAGAATCAGTGCCCATGGAAACCAACAGTAAACCGGGAAAGAGGGTGCACCCAGGAAACAGACTAACACAGAAACATTACCAAAAACATACATCATGCCATCATCCGGGTAACGGATCATGACACGCTCGTCCTTAACTGGGCTTTTAAATAAATAACATACTCTAACACACCATAAAATCAATCAATATACTAAAATAACAGTGAGATAAAATACATACCACAAGGTAACACCTTAAAGTAAAAGTACCACTTGGGGCAAGAAGTTATTGTGTACAACTTTGTTCCCTCTTCAGTCAACACCTAACCTTGTTGAGAACAGATTAGTATCTGGGATTCTTTTCATTAATGTTGGTAATGTTTTCCATAGTTGACTGCCTGTGATGGAAAAGGCATATTGTGCAAATGTAGTTTTTCAATGGGATATTTTACAGTTCCCAACTATCATGGTCGTACTTCCGTTATTACTGTTAAGTTTGTTTAATGTACCAAGAGAGAGGCTTTGAGGCTAAATCATGTAAATGTTTAAAAGTAGGCTTCAAGAAACAGAAATAAATACAACTCTCAAAAATGGTTGTCAAAAAGCATCAAAAGGTGTGTTAAGAAGTGGGGTTATGCCGTCTAATGTTCAGCGTTGTAATGACAAACTACATTGACAGACAGTTCTATTATTATGTGTTTAGGAAGAAGAAAAAGAGAGCACTAAATCTTATTTATGGCAAGGCGCCACACATAAATTAATGTATGGGAACCGCTGACATTCCACTAACAACCTGTGTAGCTCTGGCCCGAAAGGCTTGAGGCCCTGTCCACACGGACAGTTACGGAAACACATAACCGGGGTTAAAATGATCTCCATCCACTCAAGTGTAGTTTCAAAACTGTCTCAATCTACACACAAACACAGACACTAACTCTCATGCACATTTTATTGCAGTGTCTTTCAAGACCATTTTGATGCGTCTTTTCATCGATATAGAGTGAAAATAGTCTCCATTCATCCATTTTCTACTGCTTGTCCCTCTCTGAGTTGTGGGGGTGGCCGGAGCCAATGCCAGCTGCATTCCAGCGGAAGGCGGTGAGCCACCTCATCACAGGGCCAACACAGATAGACAGGACAGTTTCAAAAACATAGATCCTGGGCTAAAACGATCTCCATTCACACAAGTGTAGTTTCAGAAGTGTTTATGTCTACACACAAACACATACACTGACTGTCATGCACATTTTGAAAAAGCAGAAGCAGCTGTCTTAGTGGCATTACACCTCTGTTATAAGAATGTTAATTTAGACAAACAATTACATGTGCATTATATATAAAACCAGCCTGCACTTTAGTGTTTAAAGCACATATATGAGCCTGTGCTGCTTAAACACACCAACACTTGTGGAATTACAACATGTTTAATTAACATGGTGATATATTCCATTATTTCTAAAATTAGCGCACACTTTAAGCAGCCAAGGAAGCCTCATGAATGTTTAAGTCTTCTTACAGTGTGTTCCAAGCCAGCAAAACAGTGTTGTTGAGCTTTGGAAATGATAGCGCACGACCGTGACGTCATCAGAGAAGTACAAGTCTCCGGTTGTGCGTTTGCAAAAGTCTGCGTTTTTAAGGACAAAAATATGCGTTTGCGTGTGGACGAGGCCTAAATGCATAGATACATATGTATTTATTAAGTAACCATGGCCATGGACATGGCCTAAATATGTAACTTTGGACACAATTAGTACATGTTCACTGTGAGGTGTACTCACATGTGTTGCCAGCTATTTAGACAATAATGGCTGCATTTTGACTCTATATTACTGCCCAAGTGCACTACATTGGTAAGATATTGTATATGTTTGATTATAGCCAACATTACCAGTGTGTTTTGTTTGCAAGCACACCTTGATTTGAACGACTTGTAAGTTCAGCATTGATGGCACTTCTTGTGTTGCTGTGTCACGATGAGTAATGGGTAACAACCACAAGCATAGAATACGCTATCATTTGTTGCTCAGCACACACTAACTAAGCGTCATATTACAAGGAAGTGTCAAGTTCACATTGTGACACAAGTGAGGGTTAAACTGCAGTCAGCTCATCGCCACATGACTACACATCTTAAGGCATATCGACCTTTATGTACTTGCACGTGCATGACCTTAAGACTGTGTGTGTGTGTTGGATTCATTAACAATCAGTAGAGTAAATGGTAAATGGGTTGTACTTGTATAGCGCTTTTCTACCTTTTTTTTTTAAGGAACTCAAAGCGCTTTGACACTATGTCCACATTCACCCATACACACACACATTCACACACTGATGGTGGGAGCTGCCATGCAAGGTGCTAACCAGGACCCATCAGGAGCAAGGGTGAAGTGTCTTGCTCAAGGACACAACGGACCTGACTAGGATGGTAGAAGGTGGGGATTGAACCAGTAACCCTCAGCTTGCTGGCACGGCCACTCTCCCAACTTCGCCACGCCGTCCCCAGTACTGTGTCTTGTAAGGGGACCTCAGTGTGTGGCTTGAGGTTCAGTCTTACCCCTTTATGCTGCGTTGCCGACATTGCCTTTAAGTGTGCTGCCACATGACAATCAGCAAGACTAGCGTCGTCACTGAAAACTTGGCCCAGTTGTGTAGCGTGCGCGTGACACTAATGTAAGGAAATGCTGAACAGGATTCAGTAAAGGGTTGTTTGTAAGGAACAATACGTCACAAAGGAAAACCTTTAGTTAAAATCGGATCAGTTTAAAGATTATCCACAGAAATAACAACATTACAAGGACTGAAATTGACTAAGCTGGAAAACCTCATTAACAAGGGAGCTTTGTGCCATCCTGCTCAATGACGAAGCAATGTTCGTCAACATTCTAATCAACTTTACCTTAAGGAAGCTCTTGGCTGCAGTGCGGCAGGTCTCGTAGTATTCTATGTAGTTCAGGCTCTTCTTCTGCTCGCCCTCCTTCCAGCTCACAGCAGTATAGTTGCCAAACTTCTTCACAGTTGAGGTAAAGAGCTGATGAACTGTCAACGGGGTCTCGGCGGCCAGACCGGAGTCCTCCATGCGAAGGTTTACTTCGCCGTCGCGCTGACACGTCCACAGGTCAGATTGTGACGCTGCTCTGGCTGTCACTGACAGAGAGTCTGGACGCTGGGGATTTACTGGAGGACATTGGGACATTAAAAGAGAAATTAGTTCAGGAGAACCAAATATTCTGTTGCATATTTGAGAATTTCTACAAAGACCACCAAGATACATCAATCAGACCGGTCTGAGCCCGAAGCTCAGTTGCACAAGATACGCAGCAGTGCTCTAATACAGCACACATACTGGTAATTGTATTTCACATTGGCTAAATACAACTTTGATGAAATATTGTATCACTATGCGTAACTGTTTTGCTCTTTTTAAGAAATAAAGATGCTTTTCACAAATACTGCATAATCATGGAGCATCAGGGGTAATGGAAAAACAGAATACCAATTGTCAGGGCTGTGATCGCCATGCATGTTAATGTAAGATGGCGCAGCTGTAGTGGAGTGTAGGAGCTCCTTTTGTCTCCTTGATGCTTCCCTCTTGTTTTCATGTTTGGTTGTCTTTTGGGACTACGCAACAAGGGGTGCCCTTTTTGTGACTTCTGCATTGTTTTTTTGGAACTTTTGGATCTGCCCCTCGGTAGCTTTTTGGGAATGACCATGTTTGTACTGGAGACCAGCTAATGGTTTGCTGCCACATCAGAGTCGGCGTGTAGAGACCGAAAGAAATGCGGAGGAAGAGACGGGGCTGCGACGCTAGCGCCGAGCATCGGGATGGACAAGTTTCACGAGCCCTGGCTGAATGAGCATGTATCGGACACTTCGTTCTCCTTGGTCGGATTCTCACTTATATGCGCAAACTGGACATTGGCCAAGAGCTAGTGGGCAGCCTAGGACGGAGTCGGCTTTGTTGAGTCTGTTCCTGTCTCTGGCCATGCAGCCCCCCCACCCCATCCCAGCAGACGATGGCGTAGAGCACCGCAGAGGCCACTACAGTGTTGTCTATCCTGTTCTATTATTATTCTCATACACGGAGTATCCCATATACAGGGTATTATACAACCTTACAGCAGAAATATTCAACTTAATTGTTTTGGGGGCCGCATTTCCAGAAAGCTAAGGATGGGGGGGCTGCACTTCTCCCTTCATTATTAGTCTTATTTTGTATATTCAGTAGACATTTGATTTTGGTCTATTTATTTTGTCAGAGTTACAGGACTGCTCTACACGTTTTAAGGCTCGTCAAAGATCATCTGTATGACAGCATGTTACGCGTTTTTAAGAATCTGCTGAAAAAAGGTTTTTGGACTGAACTTGCGGGCCACCAGTTGAATAGCCCCTTAAGACGAAAAAGAGAGGCCCTAAAACGGAACCTTGAGGAACATCACTAGTATAACTAAAGAAGTTAAAAAAATGACGACTGAATGCATCTGAAGTAAGCTACAAGCTAAAACACCTTGGTTACGTGAATCTCATTATGAAAAAAAACAGTAAATACCAAAAAAGAGGGGACTTAAAGGGGTGCCTTAAGGAACGTCTCTGTTATGTAAATCACAAGTTTGGACCCCAGTGTTCTGTTTACTAGCAAGGTGAAAATGTCAATGCAAGGATCTGCCAATGTGTATACCTAGTTCCTCTATACAACAGGAGCACTCCAATGTTTTTAGGAATTTGGTGCAAAATGTTTTGTTTTGAACTGAACTCAGGTGCATTTGTGCTTTTTAATGAAACATGATAAACTGGCAACAGGATACTCAAACACAGTGGTATTGTAGTGTCTCCTATGCACACAGGAACTAACTGATAACACTTTTATGGCCTAAAACAAACAGCTGCTATAACGAGAACATGCAAGTTCATCTTCCATCCCCTGTGCTGGGTAACTGATGATTTAGCCCCTCAACTATGAAATACATTTAGTAAAAATGTTTCACAAGGCCTCTTTTCCCCTCTGTAACAAAGCCAGGAAAGAATGTCAAATGTCAAAATGGATGACACAGGGCAGGAAAGAGATGTCACTTCCTCAGGAAGAGTTGATCAAGGGCCTCTGCGGAGTTCACCAAAAGTGAAGTGATAGCACAGTCTAGCATGTAAATTGCCCCATGTGACTATGACGTATTTACACCACAAATGAAAATGTCCAAATTGAAAGCCATGTAAACCGTGTTCAGCTGTGTGTTCCGTGTCACCTGTTTGTACGCTTAAAGCGTGTTCAGCGGGGACCTTGGCTGTAACATGGCCAATAGTCTCCTCTTCCCTTTCCGCTGTGGGCTCTTCCTCTGAGGACTCACTGATGTAAACGAAAGGAAAAACATGTTATCAAAAAGGAGGGTGAAGTCCCAAGCTGAGCTACCGCATCCTTGAGAAAAACCAGAAGCAGAAACATGAACCTGCAAAGAAACAAATGGGTTGGAGTGGCCTTATTCATTTTGTGCTGGCATCCAATGATTGAAGATTTTAAAAAGAGGCTGTTTGCTGCCAAGTGGTCGATTTAAATAAACTCACACTAATTTCCCCCACCTCGACAATGGCATCTAAAAATATATGAAATATAATTGCAAATATTCTAAGTATACAACACATTTAACATCCAACAAACATCTATAAAATATACAATTTAAATAACATGTTTTCTAGCTGTGGCTTTACCAGTTTTTGAAACCATTTTAAAATTAAACAGGCTTCTGTTTGGACACATTTGTTAGCTTTTGTTAACTAGTTTATTTATAGGGCACAATTCGTACACAAAGCAATTCAAAGTGCTTTACAGAAAAATAAAAGAAGGGAAAAATAAGAATATAAAACTGTATTCAAATTCAAATCAGACAAAACAATCAATTCAAATTAAAATCAATCAAATACTGTAGATAAAATACTTTCTGTTGTCATATGCACAATTAAATAAGTGTTTTCAGGCTGGATTTAAACATTGCATATGTTGAGGTCCATCTGACCTCTTTAGGAAGCCTATTCCAGATTTTAGGACCATAAAACCAAAACTCAGTTACACCATGTTTGGTCCTGACTCTAAGCACCAGCAGGAGACCACTCCCTGAGGTTATCAGAGCCTGAGATGGTTCACATGGTTCTAGCATGTCAGAGATAAACTTTGGCAGAAGACCATGAAACGACTAGTAGTAGTGGGGACATACAAAAATGTTCACACCGTTTTTTTCATTCTGCTATAAATATTTGGACTTTTTTACATTTGAGAGCAAGGGCCTGGTTGAGGTCTGTGTTTTCTGAGTTTTCTGGTTGTAGTTTTGGGTGTTTTTTCTAGTAGGATTCAAGTTCAAGATTGCCATAATATATTTAACTATTAGCGCGGTATGTGGGGTATGAAATGGTATTAAAGTATATAATATAGTGTTTTATTTCAAGTACATAGCGTTCATTTGTGTAAACAGGTGTGCTATCTTTTTTGGGGGTTCAAGCTGCCAAACCAGGAAAAAAAAGTTTGTACCAATTAAATTTTTAAGAGTAAAGTTAACTGTTACACTATTTGTACATACTTGGCTGTATCCAAAACCGGATCAATGGAAAGTACGTTGTCACCCGAACCACAGCTGGACTCCATGAAGGCCAGAGAGTTAGGCTGCTGATGCACAGACGCTTCAGACATGGTGGTGGACTCACACACAGTCACTGAAAAAGAAGAGAGGAGGTTGAGGACAATAAGTGCATCACTTACAGTCCAATAATTCTGCTGCAAATAATGACAAATAACAAACATGATCACACTTCAAGGAGGAGACAGAAGTTATTTATATTCCAAAGGTGTCCGGTTAAGAAGATCTTGCTGCATTCAACAGCCTCCATCATAAACAACAATATTAGCGCCTTTTTTCCATCAACTTCCTTGCTTCCCTTTCCACAGGATCATGGGAAATGTAGTTATTTTGGCCCAAAACAATAGCGCCTCTACATTTGCCATCTACAGCAGTGGTACCCAACCATCGGTCCGTGGACCAGTACCGGTCCGTGACGCATTTGCTACCGGGCCGCAGAGAAACATTAAATGTATAAACGACTGCATTTTCACCGACTTAACTTTCGCCTGTCCCACTAGACACACCAATAAGCTTGTTTATAGATGTACAAGAAAACTCTTCATAGGAAGTGGCCATTTGTTATAACTTTGTGACATGATACAATGCACATTAATGAACATATAAAATATCAATGCGACAGATTGTAGCCAAAGGCTGATTTCCATCAGCATCTCATTGCAAAGAAACAAGCCTAAGTGGAAAGTCGGTCCCTGAAAATAATGCCTACATTAAACCGGTCTGTGGTGCAAAAAAGGTTGGGGACCACTGATCTACAGGCTTATCTGCCTATAAATGAGTTCACATTAATATCAAGGAATATAAACAGCTCAGCATTAATTCCATAAACAATTTAAATTAGCTGTCAAAACAACAAGTGAGTGCCTCCTAATAAATAAAGTTCAAAAATCAAATCACTTGACACCTTTTCATTTCAGCAGTTCAGATTTACAAATGTTTTTCCAGCTTAATATAACATGCAAACATTTTAGGATGCGGTGTTGCAACCTGGATCCCCTGCTCTAATTACATGACTGACGATGGTACACGCACAGGACTCACACCTGGGTGTTTTCAGGAGCAGGTCACAGTGACTTTTCTAGTTGAGGTTATTTTGGTGTCAAAGTCAAACTGTACATAATAGTACCATTGAGCCATATCATTCCGGATAGTCTCATCAAACTCACTGACAACACTGATTAGGTACAAAAGATGTTCAACAACCCAAATTGCCCTGCATTCTTGTATTGTTGAGATGACAAAGTTGAGCACGGTACCACTTAAATAAATAAAACATCCCTGCTTGGATCGCAATGTAAATATGCCCGTGACTAAAAATAATTTTCTGCCCAGCATTGGTCCTTGCTCTCTTCAGTGTGTCATAACATTGGACTTCTGTTGGCATATTTAGGTAAGAGGAGTGAAAACACATTCCAGCAGTCTTGTCTGCTTTTTGTCACTTGTATGACATATTTTTGCCCCATATTGTTTACAGATTGTAATCAAGCAGTAATATCTGGAGCGGAAATCACCAGTCATCACTGTTGACTACAATATAGTGGTCATGTGGCAAGACAAGCAGTCAGCTGACCTTGTGGCCTATTTCAAAGCTGGATGAGTCAGGGGGATAGATGATGTTCACATTATGATACGGGCAGCACGGTGGTACAGAGGTTAGTGCATGTGCCTCAGAATACGAAGGTCCTGAGTTCAATCCCGGGCTCGGGATCTTTCTGTGTGGAGTTTGCATGTTCTCCCCGTGACTGCGTGGCTTCCCTCCGGGTACTCCGGCTTCCTCCCACCTCCAAAGACATGCACCTGGGGGTAGGTTGATTGGCAACACTAAATTGGCCCTAGTGTGTGAATGTGAGTGTGAATGTTGTCTGTCTATCTGTGTTGGCGACTTGTCCAGGGTGTACCCCGCCTTCTGCCCGAATGCAACTGAGATAGGCTCTAGCATCCCCCATGACCCCGAAAGGGACAAGCGGTAGAAAATGGATGGATGGATTATGATATAGAAATGCCTTTTTTCTCCGTTTCCCAGTGCGGCAGCTGCTTTTTAAGCACCATTTAAAAAGGGGGATTTTGCTTTATCATAAAATTGTGTTCAGTTTTTATCCCCAATAAACACCATTTATCCTGTTTGATCCAGATATACTGTGTTTCCCACAGGACTGCAATGTATTTGTGAAGGTAGATTTGGTTGGGGTGGTGTAACAGAGAGACAAAAATTGAGTACAAAATCATGAAAAGTAAAACAAATATGTTCATCAATACAAATTAACTTTCTTGGTGTGTTTTGTATGTCAGCAGCACCCACTGCTCGTTGAGAAGAGCCATATGTGCTGTTGTGTCAGTCTCCAAGACCCCGTTTACACTGCACACCAAATCTGATTTTTTTTCCCCTCCAGTGACACAGATTTAATTTTTTTGCCAGTCTAAAGGATCCAAATGCTTAAAACCTCATATTTTGGCATCAGATTCAGGCCACATCAGGAGGTAGTCCTGAATCCGATTGTAAGCTGATCTTTTCAAATGTGACTGCAGTGAATGTGATTTTTTTTTCCCGTCAGCTTTGGGCAAGCTAAGTCACTCGTGTGCGCTGGAAAGACGCAGTCGGCAGGGGAAATGGATATGTCATCACAACATCCGGTTTCGATTTTTATTTAAGAAGACCACATTTTTGGTGAATCATTTGTCAGTAGTCCGCAAATAATAGGCTATATGTAATATATGAATATATATTTTGATTCTGAAAAAATAGCGATTGTTGAAAGACTGGAATTGACACTGTGGCGCATTTTCTTACAAAAATAAAGCTCGCGTGGATCAATAAACAGCCATTAAAAGATTAGAATCCTCCCAAATATATTACACTGTATAAATCCATTCATACATTATATTACTTTCATTTACTATCCACATTTAAAAAAACCTCAAATTTTCAAGGTGTTGCATCTTATTTTATTTTGTAAAAGTAGCGACTTCCTCCCGGTCAACTTCCTTTGTTTTCACTTTATCGAAGTGCGCATGCAAGTGACGTCCAGGCGACATTGCGGCTGTGCGCGTTTACACTGGAGTCTGATAAAAATCACATTTTACTTGCAGTGTAAACAGTCAGCTGGAAAAAATCAGATCTCCAAAAAATCTGATTGGGCCACTTTAGCCTGCAGTGTAATCGTAGTCCAGATGTCCCCAATACCAGAAGAAAAGGCCGAAAAGGCCGCTAGATTAGACGTTTGTCCTTTTTTGAAAAGAGTATCCAAAGGGGTTTGCATACTTGCTAAATTGCTACATTTTCTTGTTCTCTGGCAGACAAGGGGTGTGTATGAGTTGTGTTAAGAAGTAACATTGTGATGCAGACCGCCACAGAGTTATAACGGCGAGCTACATTCACAGACAGTCCGTTTATAATGTGTTTATGAGCGAGGGTACCACCTAATCCAGGCAGGCCGACAAATAAATGAATGGATGAAAAACACTGTTAGAAATAAAAAGATCTTGTACTTTGTTGTGAAATGTGACTGTGAGACTGACATACTATAAGCTGATTCAAATTCCTTAACAAATCATGACGACGGAGCTTTTTCCATTCACCGCCTCCTTGTAACGTTCTCATTCAAACATAGCCCAAAGTATTTCCCCTCTTGGAGCAGTTTACTGGAAACATCCACAGGATGAACATTCCTCCCTTTTTTTAACTTCTCAAAAACCCAAAGTGAAACAGAATGGAGACTGGTGGTGTGTTTTTTTTATTTTTTTATATTTCCAATGATGGTGCATCGTGACTGGATAGTCAGATGGCTGCTCAAACTGACAATGACATGATTCCAGCTCCATTCGTACAAACAAAAACGGATTATGAAAGTAGAGCAGGGTCGTGCCTAGACACAGCTGTTCTATTGCAGCAACAGAAGGACTGACACACTGAACAGCACTGAACTCTTATTTTTTTAACGGTAGAAAAAAGCTTATAACAACCCAAACTGAATGACACATATAACCTGCAATTAAACCTACTAGTCGAGTCTTTGTTACTGAAAATAACACAGAGATGACTATTGATCAGACCTCCATATGATGGGATCCTTCGCCAGCTGCCCCCTCTTAAAGAGCATCCAGTGCAGCAGTTTATGACTGGACAAGACTCTCAGCTTCCTGAGTGCATGACCACACTGCTGCCTTTGACATAAAAGCTAATGGAGACCCTAAACACACAGTTTCTGTGGTGCCCATGTAGCAGGCGGACATCGCAGTTCACAACAAACGCTGGGTGGGTTACACCCTTGCTGCACTAGACCAGCTCTCCACGTGTCATTGGGAGCACCATCGCACCGTTCACATCATGCAGAGATGCGGTAAATATTGAAACCATATGAAAATCAAAAAATGTCAGTGATAATTGAAAAAAACTAATTTGAACACAACTGCCCAAAGCACTGTATAGTTTTTACACTGGTTTTGAAAGTGAATGGATGAATCCATCCCAGTTACATGAAATACATATAACACATTATTCTCAGGGCATTGAATCGATGGCAAATAAACTGTTCAGATTGCAAAAGATTTGAAGACAATCTGAACAGTCCAGTTTCAATCGATTCAATCCGCTGAGAATACAATGATGTGAATGACCATATTCACAGGCATGAATACAAACTGTAAAATTGTCTGAAATACTCACATTGCATTGTTAGAAACTGATCTTTGGCCTGGTTGGGATTTTAATGTCTGTCCGTACAAAAACCAACCTTCTTCTGCTCTATTCAGTTTGTCTCTTTAAATGTTAATCTCCTAGTGTGTCCACTACATGAGCAGCATATCATTCATTTTCAAATAGCAAGCAGCCGGCCGGCTTGGTTGGTACCTCCCCTTGAAAAACCCCACCCGATTAGGCCTGCCTGCTTCCTTCTACACAGTCCCACCCTCGCCTATCCCCGAGCGATCTGATAGGATGAAATTGCTCACACCACAAGCCCCATTTTCCATATAAGGTCACGCAAGCCAAATGAGTAAGGCGGGGGGGAAGTTGTTGCAAAGGATCCTCCAAAACACACACACACTCCCTCGCTTTCTACTAACCAATCCACCAATCAAACTATAACCCATCCCCCTGCAGAGATACTGCCAACACACACACAGACAAAAATGTTGCAGTTATGCTGGTTGAGGTTACTACGAGGCGAACTGTTGTATGCAACTCACGGACTCTCACGCCCTGTGACCTGATTTATTAAAAACACTGATCCTTATTTAACATTTCAGCTTTTCTTTCTGCTAAAATATTCTGAAATACCGCAAATTAGTTTAAATTTGTTTGTACTCCACTGCCTGTTGTTGATGTACTAGTAGCATTCTTGCTAGCAGCTTTCTCAAAAACGTGTTGAGATTTTGGATGTTTTTTTTCTACTTGCCGTGTTTCCTTCGATAAAATTATTCATTGCTGCAATATATGCAAATTACCTTGGTTTTATCAAAAGTCTCGTACGGGTGTATTTTGAAAACTTGGCACCGGTCTGAGTCTCCGAACTCATCTTTGCACTGACATACACATTGACCTGATCACTGTCACTGACCGTAAAACAACCCGCCCGCTTTTCAGGTAAGGATCAGCTGTTGAGGGACAGAAGCATGCACGCTCAAAATAATTTGTGTGATTAATCTGCATTCATACTGTAAATGATTAATGCAAAAATAAAATTGTGATTAATCACATTAAGTTAACGTGTTAAATTTGATAGCCCTACTTTAAATCTATCGTTGGGTCCAATGCTAAAAAATAAAGACAATTACATTTTTTTTTAGTTTAAGTTCTGAAAACCAGAGATGTTTTGGCAAAATGGTTTAACTTAATATTTTTTTTTAGGGCTGCCTTGATTGATTTTTTCTTGAATTGGTTAATCTATGGAATTTTTTTCTGACAAATCAATTGGTCTGTACGTTGAAATTATTTTCATTTCTGTTTTTTGTCTAGTCCATCCATCCATCATTTTCCGCTTTTCCGAAGTCGGGTCGTGGGGGCAGCACCCTAAGCAGAGAAGGCCAGACTTCCCTTTCCCCAGCTACTTTGTCCAGCTCTTCCCACGGGATCCCGAGGTGTTCCCAGGTCAGCTGGGAGTTAGTCTCTCAACGTGTCCTGAGTCCTTAATGTGCCCTCCTTCCGGTTGGACGCGCCCTAAACACCTCCATAGGGAGGCGTCCGGGGGCATTCTGACGATACCTCATATGGCTCCACTCGATGTGTGTGTAGTGGTACAACACATTTTACGAATAAATTCCCCAAAAATACAATATATCTAAACTTTAAATGCATGTTTGGTCTGGGATAAAAAAAGAAAATGAATTAAAGCAGGGGTCTCAAACACGCGGCCCGCGGGCCAATTGCGGCCCGCGAGACGTTATTTTGCGGCCCTCACCTTAATATGAAAGTTTAATGTTAGTGCGGCCCGCGAGTTTTAAATGAATGGCGCTTGACAGCGTTTTGTGCGGAGCTACCAATCACAGTGTGGTATGAGGCTCCCGACCTACCAATCACGGTGTGGTATAAAGCTCCCGACAATATCGAGGGCCTGCCGTGATGACACTGCCTTAAGTGTCCTCTAGAAAGAGCATCACCTTTTTCTCCATACTAACAGCGTGCCGGCCCAGACACATGTTGTATGAGGCTTCTGCAGGCACACGCAAGTTATTGCAAGACATACTTGAGGAACAGCCATACATGTCACACTGAGGGTGGTCATATTTTATTTTATTTATTTTCTAACACTGTTACAAATATGCGCCACACTGTGAACCCACACCAAACAAGAATGACTAACACATTTTGGGAGAACATCCGCACCTAAACACAAGATAAACACAACAAAACAAATACCCAGACCCCCCCCCCCACCTGACAAAAATTAATCATAAAATCACTGAACTTTTCAGGAAGTTAACCGGTAGTGGGTTGTACTACAAAGTTGGGTATCGATCCAATAACATGTGGTTAGAGGGTAGGTATTGGCCTTAATAATACTGATACCAATACATTTTACTTTAAAATATGTGAGATCACAAAATGATTTGTATTTTTTTAATCACAATTATAATCACACAACTAAATATTTAAACTGTTAAAATATCAATCCAATCACTAATGTCAATCATATACTGATGTGTACTACTCTTGCCAACAACAGGATAAATTTATGGATTACCAAGCAACAGATTATATTATCCTCTCTCTAGACTCTCATTAATCTACTTGGTAATTTCCTGTTAATATACGCTTACGTATATTCAATCTACATGTCCGTTAAAAGGAACCAAGTACTTATTCTTCTGTTGTTTCAATCTCCCTTAGCATGTTTCCTTGTCATCCGCTTCTCTCTTTCTCGATGTGTCTCATTTTTAGCCTCTTTCTCC
>NC_084749.1:33334356-33384356 GCF_033978785.1 Entelurus aequoreus | reverse complement strand
ACATATATATACATATATATACATATATATATATATATATATATATATATATATATATATATATATATATATATATATATATATATATATATATATATATATATATATATATATATATATATATATATATACATATATATATATACATATATATATACATATATATATATACATATATATATACATATATATATATATATATATATATATATACATATATATATATATACATATATATATACATATATATATATATACATACATATATATATATATATATATATATATATGTACATATATATATATATATATACATATATATATATATATATATATACATATATATATATACATACATATATATATTTATATATAGCACCACACAATATATATATTTATATATTAGGGCTGCAACTAACGATTAATTTGATAATCGATTAATCTGTCGATTATTACTTCGAATTAATAATCGGATAAAAGAGACAAACTACATTTGTATCCTTTCCAGTATTTTATTGAGAAAAAAAACAGCATACTGGCACCATACTTATTTAGATGATTGTTTCTCAGCTGTTTGTACATGTTGCAGTTTATAAATAAATGTTTCTAAAAAAATTTAAAAAATTAAAATTAAAAAAATTGCCTCTGCGCATAGCATAGATCCAACGAATAGATGACTAAATTAATCGGCAACTATTTTTATAATCGATTTTAATCGATGTAATCGATTAGTTGTTGCAGCCCTAATATATATATATATATATATATATATATATATATATATATATATGTATGTATGTATGTATGTATGTATGTATGTATGTATGTATGTATGTATGTATGTATGTATGTATGTATGTATGTATGTATACACATGTATATATATGTGTGTGTATACACATGTATATATATGTGTGTGTGTGTATATGTGTATGTATATGTGTGTATATATATATATATATATATATATATATACACACACACACATATATATACATGTGTATACATACATATATATATATATATATATATATATATATATATATATATATATATATATATATATATATATATATATATATATATATATATATATATATATATATAATTAGGGCTGCAACTAACGATTAATTTGATAATCGATTAATCTGTCGATTATTACTTCGATTAATCGATTAATAGTCGGATAAAAGAGACAAAACTATATTTCTAGCCTTTCCAGTATTTTATTGAAAAAACCCAGCATACTGGCACCATGTTCTGGACATTGGGGATGCAGCATACACCAATAATAACACAGAAATGTAACTCATCAGAACTGAATCAGATATTGTACACGTTTCTGTTGTGAATAATAAAGGATTAATTTTAGGCTGCCTCTGAATAATAGCATGAAATATTCCAGCACCTTCATAACGTTTAGTTATACTAAAGCATCACTCAAATCTAAATATATTTATATAGCTTTATCAGCCCGGCTACATTGATCCATTATGAAACCAACCTGAGATATTTCTGTCCGTTACGTTTATTTTGAAATTGGTAACCGTGCGTTTTCGCTCTCAAAACGGAGTCAAATGTGCCGGAGACACATTATCAGCCCCGCGTTGCAACAAAGGCATAACGTTAAAGTTACTCACAAAAAAGCTGAACTCATGAATGCCTGTTGCCACTATGGACTTAAAAAGTTACGAGTTCTTCTGTGAGTTCTTCCCTTCATCCATGGCTCCAACATTTTTCTTCTTCAGGTGCTCCTGAAGCAATGTTGTACTTCCGTGCCATTTTGCAGGAAACGGTCTTCTTTGAAATCTTTAAAGTGAAGTGTTCCCACACTTTTGACGACTTAGGTGTTACACTTTTCTCCATTGAAGCAATAACCTCAAGATGTTTCTCCGCTAAACTATCGGTAGTGTTTTCCTGCGCCATTTTTCGAATGTTTCCAGCAAAGGAGACGCCGTCGTCACGTGAGCTGCACATGACCACATCATTGGCTAGCTTACACCACCTCATGAGACGTAGCCTCAGCGCCGCCCTGGCGCTGTTTTGTACTGTTTTTGTACTTATTTTGATTATTGTTTCTCAGCTGTTTGTAAATGTTGCAGTTTATAAATAAAGGTTTATAAAACAAAAAAAAACAACAACAAAAAAATAACAACAACAACAAAAAAAAGCCTCCGCGCATGCGCATAACATAGTTGAAACGAATCGATGACTAAATTAATCGCCAACTATTTTGGTAATCGATTTAATCGATTAGTTGTTGCAGCCCTAATATATATATATATATATATATATATATATATATATATATATATATATATATATATATGTATATATATATATATATATATATATATATATATATATATATATATATATATATATATATACATACATATATCAATGTATATATATATATATATTATTAAAGAACTATATGTTTAAACTGATGTTGTTGTTGTGCTGGGACTCTTCACCCGTGAGCGTACTCCGGTTAAGGAATAAGGACACCGTTTTACTTTTTAACTTCTTTATATATTGCTTTGTAGCAGCAGCAGCTAAGCACACTCTCACATACACACTGTTCAACACATTGCCCGAAGGACCCCGGAAAAGTAAACATAGCTGCCCGGTAAACTGCCTGACTCAAAACAGACGTAACTTAAAGGTGCATGACTACAATAATAGCTTGTTTACGTCAAATGATAAATGATAAATGGGTTATACTTGTATAGCGCTTTTCTACCTTCAAGGTACTCAAAGCGCTTTGACAGTATTTCCACATTTACCCATTCACACACACATTCACACACTGATGGCGGGAGCTGCCATGCAAGGCGCTAACCAGCAGCCATCAGAGGCAAAGGGTGAAGTGTCTTGCCCAAGGACACAACGGACGTGACTAGGAAGGTAGAAGGTGGGAATTGAACCCCAGTAACCAGCAACACTCCGATTGCTGGCACAGCCACTCTACCAACTTCGCCACGCCAACAATATAGTCAATTATATTCAACAATTATCATATTAAGTAGGGAACTTTCTCTTAATCTTCTGACAAAGGGAATTTATAACATATATATTTACATATATACATATATAATATATATATACACATATATATGTATGTATATATGTGAATGGGATGGTGTGGCTCAGGTGGTAGAGCGGTCGTGCCATATATATATGACAAATTACACAGTATAGCGTCAATACTATATATATATTTTAGGGCTGTCAAGTGATTTCTTTTTTTAATCAGATTAATCACACTATTTATGTGATTAATCAGGATTAATCACAGGTTATTTTCTTGCATGAATAACATTTTCTTTAAAATACCCTAATATTTGGATACAAATGCAATTTTGTAGTCAGAATGTCATACAGGAACGTTTTCTAAATGTTTTACTGAACTGCAAGTCATTGATTTGCTCAAAACTTGGTGACAGTAAGTACAGTAACAATTAAGTGTTTTTTGTCGTAAATAGAAATATTTACTGCTTAACTAACGAAAATAAACATATTTCTTTAACAGGAGTCTGTCCTGCTTAACTTACAACAGAATCAATTCAATGTACATACCCTCTTCTCCTACTGAAGGGTGCAAACTGGATTTGAAATATCCTTATTGAATGGCGACGTGTGTTAGACTTCGGACCAACTGCGCTCAGTAACGAAACAAACACGCTCACATAAATGTTGTGCTTATTGCAGCTATAGACAGCATAATACTTCTGTTTTCACTTTTATACACTTACTTTAGTTATCTGCTGCACTGACAAGATGCCTGCTCGGTGCGTGTTGGCGACTGAGGCGAAACTGCCGTGTGACGTCACCATTGACCTTTTTCTTTTACAGGACCAAAAACCCGCAAAAACATGAAAAAAATGTTCCACTTAATAAAAATACAGGATAAAGTGTGTCCCTTGACAGCTCAATACAGAACACATACTTTTGTTTCTAAATACGGGATGGGATGATTTATTTTTCAAGGGACATTTGGCAACCCTTTTTAAGGAGCATTTATGCAGGCAGCGCCATTGTCACATTCATGTTTTGCTTTAGATTCTTTTTTTAAACTTGATGTGCGCCGATGATAAGAAAGTTTGTCGCTGCAATATTAGCTAATTACCTCAGTTTTATCTAAAGTTCCACATCGCTCTAACTATCACTAGTGTGTGACATGATAACTGCCTGTCTATTTTATGCTGCCCTTTTGTTGCTGTTGCTGCAGCTGTTACATATACTGTAATATTGTACATGGTAATTGGGATTTGTTATATATTGTATAGATGTCCAGGGTGTACCCTGCCTTCCGCCCAAATGAAGCTGAGATAGGCTCCAGCACCCCCCGCGAATCCGAAAAGGACAAGCGGTAGAAGATGGATGTATAAATTATATAAAAATATAATATAATAATATAATATATCAGTTTATATTATATACTGTATATGTAATATGTAAATATTACATAGATGTTATATTTTATATTGCTACTATGGTAAAATTGTTGTGTACTTTATACCTGCATTATCCTTTCCATCCTTACCCTTTCCATCCTTTGTATCTGAGCTACTGTGTGGAACAAGTTCCCTTGTGGATCAATAAAGTTTGTCTAAGTCTATATACACATATTAGGGTTGTCCCAATACCAATATTTTGGTACTGGTACCAAAATGTATTTTGAAAGGGGGACAGAGCTTTTGAAGCTGCCACTCCCCGTCTTGGTGGATGCTTTTAAAAAAGGGCTAAAAAATCTGCCTTTTATATATAAATATAGCTAATTTCTAGTATTGTTTTTTACTATCTTGTTTTAATGCTTTTATGTTTTTACTCTGTAGCACTTTTGAAAAATCTATTAATAGTATTATCATATACATATATAAGTATAATGTGGGGGAAAAAAACACTGCAGAACTGGCTCCGACCTCAACTACAAAAGGCCTTGGGAGCGTCCTATAGCGATTGAGTGTGAGATACATGCTCACAGGTTTAATTCATAAGGCTAATTCCAAAAAGCACAAATTAATTAACTCAAAATAGTCATTTGTATGGCTTGTCAAACATCGATCAGTTGTGTTGATCATCTTGGTGTAATTATTGGATCGAAGATTGTTTTTAATATTATCGTTTTATTGTGATAATGCAAGTTGATGACACAATGTGTCTGCAAATTTGACTGCAACAAGCGAACAAATGCATCCTCAACACAATGTAGCATTCTTGCTGAAAGATAACTTTTACCCCCCACAGTGCAAAGCCATTTCTAAGTCAGAAATGCTCACCTCACTCACTCGGCAGATGATTTTATGAATTTCTTTAATAAGAAAATTGAACTCATTAGAAAGGAGATTAAAGACAACGCATCCCAGCTACAACTGGGTTCTATTAACACAAATACGACTGTATATACGACGGACACTACCCTCCAAAATAGTCTCTCTATTTTTGATGAAATAACAGAGGAATTATTACAGCGTGTAAGTGGGATAAAACAAACAACATGTTTACTTGACCCACTTCCTGGGAAACTTATCAAGGAACTGTTTGTATTATTAGGACCATCAGTGTTAAATATTATAAACTTATCACTTTCCTCCGGCACTGTTCCCCTAGCATTCAAAAAAGCGGTTATTCATCCTCTGCTCAAAAGACCTAACCTCGATCCTGACCTCATGGTAAACTACCGACCGGTCTCCCACCTTCCGTTTATTTCCAAAATTCTCGAAAAAATTGTCGCACAGCAGCTAAATGAACACTTAGTGACTAACAATCTCTGTGAACCTTTTCAATCCGGTTTCAGGGCAAATCACTCTACGGAGACAGCCCTCGCAAAAATGACTAATGATCTATTGCTAACGATGGATTCTGATGCGTCATCTATGTTGCTGCTTCTTGATCTTAGCGCCGCTTTCGATACCGGCGATCATAATATTTTATTAGAGCGTATCAAAACACGTATTGGTATGTCAGACTTAGCCTTGTCTTGGTTTAACTCTTATCTTACTGACAGGATGCAGTGCGTCTCCCATAACAATGTGACCTCGGACTATGTCAAGGTAACGTGCGGAGTTCCCCAGGGTTCGGTTCTTGGCCCTGCACTCTTTAGTATTTACATGCTGCCGCTGGGTGACATCATACGCAAGTACGGTGTTAGCTTTCACTGTTATGCTGATGACACTCAACTCTACATGCCCCTAAAGCTGACCAACACGCCGGACTGTAGTCAGCTGGAGGCGTGTCTTAATGAAATTAAACAATGGATGTCCGCTAACTTTTTGCAACTCAACGCTAAGAAAACGGAAATGCTGATTATCGGTCCTGCTAGACACCAACATCTATTTAATAATACCACCTTAACATTTGACAACCAAACAATTAAACAAGGAGACTCGGTAAAGAATCTGGGTATTATCTTCGACCCAACTCTCTCGTTTGAGTCACACATTAAGAGTGTTACTAAAACGGCCTTCTTTCATCTCCGTAATATCGCTAAAATTCGTTCCATCTTGTCCACTAGCGACGCTGAGATCATTATTCATGCGTTCGTTACGTCTCGTCTCGATTACTGTAACGTATTATTTTCGGGCCTCCCTATGTCTAGCATTAAAAGATTACAGTTGGTACAAAATGCGGCTGCAAGGCTTTTGACAAAAACAAGAAAGTTTGATCATATTACGCCTATACTGGCTCACTTGCACTGGCTTCCTGTGCACTTAAGATGCGACTTTAAGGTTTTACTACTTACGTATAAAATATTACACGGTTTAGGTCCAGCCTATCTCGCCGATTGTATTGTACCATATGTCCCGACAAGAAATCTGCGTTCAAAGAACTCCGGCTTATTAGTGATTCCCAGAGCCAAAAAAAAGTCTGCGGGCTATAGAGCGTTTTCTATTCGGGCTCCAGTACTCTGGAATGCCCTCCCGGTAACAGTTAGAGATGCTACCTCAGTAGAAGCATTTAAGTCCCATCTTAAAACTCATTTGTATAATCTAGCCTTTAAATAGACCCCCCCCTTTTTTAGACCAGTTGATCTGCCGTTTCTTTTCTTCTCTCCTCTTCTCCCCTGTCCCTTGCGAGGGGGAGTTGGATAGGTCCGGTGGCCATGGATGAAGTGCTGGCTGTCCAGAGTCGGGACCCCGGGTGGACCACTAGCCTGTGCATCGGTTGGGGACATCTCTGCGCTGCTGACCCGTCTCCGCTCGGGATGGTTTCCTGTTGGCCCCGCTGTGGACTGGACTCCCGCTGATGTGTTGGATCCACTGTGGACTGGACTTTCACAATGTTATGTCAGACCCACTCGACATCCGTTGCTTTCGGTCTCCCCTAGAGGGGCGGGGGTTACCCACATATGCGGTCCTCTCCAAGGTTTCTCATAGTCATTCACCGACGTCCCACTGGGGTGAGTTTTTCCTTGCCCGTATGTGGGCTCTGTACCAAGGATGTCGTTGTGGCTTGTACAGCCCTTTGAGACACTTGTGATTTAGGGCTATATAAATAAACATTGATTGATTGATTGATGACCTCCATTGTGGCAAATACAACTAAACACACTACACAACACACCGTAGAAGGATAAGCTAACTGCCAGCTAGACTTCTTGAATGTAAAAAAAGGTGGGCAGATCGATACAAATATTGACAGTAACGATGCCAAGTATATTTTTAATTATCAAAAAGACTTTTGTGGTTTTTGTTCATTTACAAACTAAAAAAAAAGTCCCTAGACACAGGAGAACTTTAAGGGCAAATATCAAAGGATTTATATCAGAGCCAATAGTAGAAAATAATTAAAATATTGAACTGAAATTGGGGTCCCCTTCGGGTACTCCGGCTTCCTCCCACCTCCAAAAACATGCACCTGGGGATAGGTTGATTGGCAACACTAAATTGGCCCTAGTGAATGAATGTGAGTGTGAATGTTGTCTTGTCTATCTGTGTTGGCCCTGTGATGAGGTGGCGACTTATTCAGGATGTACCCCGCCTTCCGCACAAATGCAGCTGAGATAGGCTCCAGCACCCCCCGCCACCCCGAAAGGGACAAGCGGTGGAAAATAGATGGATGGATGGAATTGAAATTGTTACATTGCCATCCTGTGTTTATTGTCTGATTGTAATTGTGATCTAAAAAATGTAATTGTTCAATGATCAGCATCAGCATTGGCATGACCGATACTACCCCTGTAACTACTTCGTATTGGATCGTTACTAACTTTCTAGTAATACTCAAAACGGATGTCAAGTATCCAAACAGAAGAATAAAGGTTACGTTTTAGGTGTAGATAGAACCATGTTACAACATAAAGTAACCAGCTGTTAATAGTAAATTAATAAGTAGAGTAATAGTTTTGACAAAATAATGCAACTGGAAATGATGCAATATGTTACTGCATATATCAGCAGCTAAATTGGGACCCTTTGTAACCTGTTTGGAAATATTTTTTATCATCATTTACATACTAAATGTGTGGAGTTTGCATGTTCTCCCCGTGACTGTGTGGGTTCCCTCCGGGTACACCGGCTTCCTCCCACCTCCAAAGACATGCACCTGGGGATAGGTGGATTGGCAACACTAAATTGGCCCTAGTGTGTGAATGTGAGTGTGAATGTTGTCTGTCTATCTGTGTTGGCCCTGTGATGAGGTGGCGACTTGTGCAGGGTGTAAAGGCCTTCCGCCCGAATGCAGCTGAGATAGGCTCCAGCACCGCCCGCGACCCCGAAAGCGGTGGAAAATAGATGGATGGATGGAATTGAAATTGTTACATTGCCATCCTGTGTTTGTCTGATTGTAATTGTGATCTAAAAAATTTAATTGTTCAATGCTCAGCATCAGCATTGGCATGACCGATACTGCCCCTGTAACTACTTCGTATTGGATTGTAACCAAATTTCTAGTATCACTCAAAACGGATGTCAAGTATCCAAACAGAAGAATAAAGGTCACATTTTAACAGAAGTATAGATATAACCATGGTACAAGATAAAGTAACAAGCTATCCATAGTAAATTAATAAGTAGAATAATAGTTTTGACAAAATAATACAACTGGAAATGATGCAATATGTTACCGCATTTGTCAGCAGCTAAATTGGGACCCTTTGTAACCTGTTTTGAAATGTTTATCATCATTTACATATCAAATAATATATTGTGATAGATGTTATCGCAGGAGGCTGCAATGTGTGTGTGTGTATATATGTATGTATGTATATATGTATGTATGTATATGTGTATATATATATATATATATATATATAGGGGTGTCAAACGTACAGCCCGAGGGCCGGATCAGGCCCGCAAACAGGTTTTATCCGGCCCGCGGGATGAGTTTACTAAGTATAAAAATGAACCTGAAATTCTTGAAAGAAACAGCTGTTTTAAATGTGGCCACTGGATGTCGCAATAGCAATTCTTTGTAGATGATGCTACATACGTACAAAATAAACCACATATTAGTACATCAGTCGAGGAAAATGATCAAACTACATAAATAACATCCTGTAATTTGATGTTGATATATTTTGTTATCTTGATTGATTGACAATTAACACCAATGAATTGACTGATGAACATTATCACATAATTTATTCAGAAAATCTAAATAACGACAAATAAATAGAGAATACTATTAACCGCAACATGTAAGTGTAAAAAAAACCCAACAACATTATGATTTGTACAATTTCAGAATGTGCTTGTTCTATTTTTAAACAAAGAAAACAATCTGAAGTTGTCTTTATTTTTAAGTTATCGTGCCTTGATTTTACCAGTCCGGCCCACTTGTGAGTAGATTTTTTTCCATGTGGCCCCCGATCTAAAATGAGTTTGACACCCCTGATATAGACCTAAGCATGAAATAATCAAAATAGTCCCTTACTGTCAATTTACAATATTTAATATAGCCTAATTAGATTATGTGTATGAAATGTCAAAATGCACTCTTTTCTTTAGATTGCAGCTCTAAAAGCATCTTCCTGTATGACATTCTGACTAGAGATGTCTGATATTATCGGACTGCCGATATTATCGGCCGATAAATGTTTTAAAATGATATATCACAAATTATCGGTATTGGTTTCAAAAAGTAAAATGTATGAATTTTTAAAACGCTGCTGTACGGAGTGGTACAGAGGGAGAAGTACAGAGCAGTTTGTCAGGGTTGTCCCTGACAGTTTGATCAAGTTTTAGTTTTCCTCTGCGTTTGTCTTAGTTTCCTGTCTTTAGTTCCTGTCAGCACTCTTATTTTTGGTTATTTCCTGATTGTCTCCCTGAGTGCTTTTTCCCCTCAGCTGTGGCCGATTGGTACCTGGCCACACCTGGTGTCAGTCAGCCAGCTGCTATTTAAACCTGCCCTGCCCTCCAGTCACGGCTGGATTATTGTCATTAAGACTTGTAGCTCCTACCTGTTACTTGTCTCTGTTCCTGTATGCCGTGGACTGCTTTCAGTCTTTTTGTTCCTAGCTCCTGTTTGCTGGATCCTGTTTCCCGTTTTCCAGTTTGGCGTTCCTGGTTTGTGTCTTTTCTTAATTTTTACTTTTGGACATTAAATAATGTTTTCTTGTACCAAGCCTGCCGCCATCTCTGCATCTTGGGGTTCGTCACCAAAAAACTTTGACACAGTTGCGTCTCCCAGCCATACTTGCCAACCCTCCCGATTTTCCCGGGAGACTCACGAATTTCAGTGCCCCGCCCGAAAATCTCCCGGGGCATCCATGCTCCCGAATTTCTCACGATTTCCACCCAGACAACAATATTGGGGGTGTGCCTTAAAGGTACTGCCTTTGCGTGCCGGCCCAATCACAGGATATCTACAGCTCTTCACACAGACTAGTGAATGCAAGGCATATTTGGTCAACTGCCATACAGGTCACACGGAGGGTGGCCGTATAAACAACTTTAAAGGCCTACTGAAATGATTTTTTTTAATTTAAACGGGAATAGCAGATCCATTCTATGTGTCATACTTGATCATTTCGCGATATTGCCATATTTTTGCTGAAAGGATTTAGTAGAGAAAATCGACGATAAAGTTCGCAACTTTTGCTCGCTGATAAAAAAAAGCCTTGCCCGTACCGGAAGTAGCGTGACGTCACAGGAGCTAGTATTCCTCACAATTCCCCATTGTTTACAATGGAGCGAGAGAGATTCGGACCGAGAAAGTGATGATTACCCCATTAATTTGAGCGAGGATGAAAGATTCGTAGATGAGGAACGTTACAGTGAACGACTTGAGAGGCAGTGATGGACGTATCTTTTTTCGCTCTGACCGTAACTTAGGTACAAGCTGGCTCATTGGATTGCACACTCTTCTTTTTTTATTGTGGATCACAGATTTGTATTTTAAACCACCTCCGATACTATATCCTCTTGAAAATGAGAGTCGAGAACGCGAAATGGACATTCAGTGCCTTTTATCTCCACGACAATACATCGGCGAAATGCTTTAGCTACGAGCTAACGTGATAGCATCGTGCTTTAACTGCATATAGAAACAAAAAAATAAACCCCTGACTGGAAGGATAGATAGAAAACCAACAATACTATTAAACCGTGGACATGTAAATACACGGTTAATGCTTTCCAGGCTGGCGAAGGTTAACAATGCTGTGCTAACGACGCCATTGAAGCTAACTTAGCAACGGGACCTCACAGAGCTATGCTAAAAACAATAGCTCTCCACCTACGCCAGCCAGCCCTCATCTACTCATCAACACCCGTGCTCACCTGCGTTCCAGCGATCGGCAGAAGGACTTCACCCGATGCGTTTGGCGGCCCGGAGACGTAGGAAGTCAAGGTGAGGTCGGCGGCTAGCGCGGCTAGCGCTCCAACAAAGTCCTCCTGGTTGTGTTGCTGTAGTCCGCTGCTAATACACCGATCCCACCTACAACTGTCTTCTTTGCAGCCTTCATTGTTCATTAAACAAATTGCAAAAGAGGTCCAGAATACTGTGGAATTATGAAATGAAAACAGAGCTTTTTGTATAGGATTCTACGGGTACCAAAACTTCCGTTACTCTGACTTCGTCACGCGCATACGTCATCATACCGCGACATTTCAGCCGGATATTTCCCGGGAAGTTTTAAATGTCACTTCATAAGTTAACCCGGCCGTATTGGCATGTGTTGCAATGTTAAGATTTCATCATTGATATATAAACTATCAGACTGCGTGGTCGGTAGTAGTGGGTTTCAGTAGGCCTTTAACACTGTTACAAATATGCGCCACACTGTGAACCCACACCAAACAAGAATGACAAACACATTTTGGGAGAACATCCGCACAGTGACACAACATAAACACAACAGAACAAATACCCAGAACCCCTTGCAGCACTAACTCTTCCGGGACGCTACAATATACACCCCCCGCTACCCCCTACCCCCCGCCCCCCCAACTCAACCCCGCCCACCTCAACCTCCTCATGCTCTCTCAGGGAGAGCATGTCCCAAATTCCAAGCTGCTGTTTTGAGGCATGTTAAAAAAAAAAAAGCACTTTGTGACTTCAATAATAAATATGGCAGTGCCATGTTGGCATTTTTTTCCATAACTTCAGTTGATTTATTTTGGAAAACCTTGTTACATTGTTTAAAGGCCTACTGAAATGATTTTTTTTTATTTAAACGGGAATAGCAGATCCATTCTATGTGTCATACTTGATCATTTCGCGATATTGCCATATTTTTGCTGAAAGGATTTAGTAGAGAAAATCGACGATAAAGTTCGCAACTTTTGCTCGCTGATAAAAAAAGCCTTGCCTGTCCTGGAAGTAGCGTGATGTCACAGGAGGTAATATTCCTCACAATTTTCCTTTGTTTACAATGGAGCGAGAGAGATTCGGAGCGACAAAGCGACGATTACCCCGTTAATTTGAGCGAGGATGAAAGATTCGTGGATGAGGAACGTTAGAGTGAAGAACTAGAGGCAGTGCAGGACGTATCTTTTTTCGCTCTGACCGTAACTTAGTTACAAGCTGGCTCATTGGATTCCACACTCTCTCCTTTTTCTATTGTGGATCACGGATTTGTATTTTAAACCACCTCGGATACTATATCCTCTTGAAAATGAGAGTCGAGCACGCGAAATGGACATTCAAAGTGACTTTTATCTCCACGACAATACATCGGTGACACACTTAGCTACTGAGCTAACGTGATAGCATCGTTCTCAAATGCAGATAGAAACAAAAGAAATAAACCCCTGACTGGAAGGATAGACAGAAGATCAACAATACCATTAAACCATGTACATGTAACTACACGGTTACATCAACAGCCGTGCTCACCTGCGTTCCAGCGATCGACGGCGCGACGAAGGACTTCACCCATCATCGACGAAGCTCCTTAGCATGAGCTAACGTGATAGCATCTGTCTCAAATGCAGATAGAAACAAAATAAATCCCTGACTGGAAGGATAGACAGAAGATCAACAATACTATTAAACCATGTACATGTAACTACACGGTTAAAAATTCTCAGCCTGGTAAAGCTTAACAATGCTGTTGCTAACGACGCTAAGGCTAATTTAGCAACTTAGCAACCGGACCTCACAGAGCTCTGATAAAAACATTAGCGCTCCGCCTACGCCAGCCAGCCCTCATCTTCCCATCAACAGCCGTGCTCACCTGCGTTCCAGCGATCGACGGCGCGACGAAGGACTTCATCCGTGGGTTTGGCGGCTAGCATCGGCTAGGCGTCTGCTAAGTAAGTAGTCCTTGTTGTGTTGCTGTAAGTATTGTACTTAGCCGCTAATACACCGATCGATCCCACCTACAACGTTCTTCTTTGCAGCCTCCATTGTTCATTAAACAAATTGCAAAAGATTCACCAACACAGATGTCCAGAATACTGTGGAATTATGAAATGAAAACAGAGCTTTTTCTACGGGCTCCGAATACTTCCCTTGCCCTCGTGACGTCACACGCATACGTCAGCATAATAAAACGTTTTTAACCGGAAGTGTGGCGGGAAATTTAAAATTGCACTTTATAAGTTAACCCGGCCGTATTGGCATGTGTTGCAATGTTAAGATTTCATCATTGATATATAAACTATCAGACTGCGTGGTCGGTAGTAGTGGGTTTCAGTAGGCCTTTAATGCATCCAGAGGGGCATCACAACAAAATTAGGCATAATAATGTGTTAATTCCACGACTGTATATGTCGGTATTGGTTGATATCGGAATCTGTAATTAAGAGTTGGACAATATTGGAATATCGGATATCGGCAAAAAAGCCTTATCGGACATCTCTAATTCCGACTATGAAAATTACATTTGTGTCCAAATATTGGGCTCTTTAAGTTAATTTAAATTATGCAAGCAATTAATAACTTGTGATTAATCATGATTAAAATAATTTTAAAACTGTAATTAATCTACCTACTACCTACTCAGTGGTCTAGTGGTTAGAGTGTCCGCCCTGAGATTGGTAGGTTGTGAGTTCAAACCCCGGCCGAGTCCTACCAAAGACTATAAAAATGGGACCCATTACCTCCCTGCTTGGCACTCAGCATCAAGGTTTGGAATTGGGGGTTAAATCACCAAAAAAGATTCCCGGGCGCGGCACCGCTGCTGCCCACTGCTCCCCTCACCTTCCAGGGGGTGAACAAGGTGATGGGTCAAATGCAGACTCATTTCACCACACCTAGTGTGTGTGTGACTATCGTTGGGAATTTAACTTTAACTTAATCTGATTTTTAAATAATAGCCATTTGCCAGCAGTAATAATGACATATAAAGAAGACAGTTGTACACACGTGCTGGGTTGCCTGCTGTGCTTCTTTTTAGGTTGTAATAAAGCTGCTTGCTATTTCCTCCATAACCCTCAAATCTAAACTCCAAACATCCCAGGACAAGCTAGTCAGATTACTTCTAGACCTCCACCCCAGATCCCACCTCACTCCTACCCACTTCTCCAAAGTGGGCTGGCTCAGGGTGGAGGACAGAGTAAAACAACTTTCACTGAGCCTAGTCTATAAAATCCGCTACACCTCCCTGATACCGAAGTACATGTCAAACTACTTCCTTAACGTAAATGACCGCCATAACCACAACACCAGGGGGAGCTCCACTAACCACGTTAAACCCAGATTCCGATCTAACAAAGGTCTTAACTCATTCTCTTTCTATGCCACATCAATGTGGAATGCGCTCCCAACAGGTATAAAAGAAAGGGTATCTCTATCCTCCTTCAAAACCACAATAAAAGTACACATCCAGGCAGCTACAACCCTAAACTAACACCCTCCCCGGATTGTTAATAATAAAATGTAAACAATCAAATGCAGATAGTTTATCTTATGCCTTCTGATCTCTCTCTCCCTCTCTCTATCTCTATGTCCACTACTTGCTGTACATATCCTACCAAGTCAGACCTACACTGTTCCAATATCAATTTCTCTGTTCACAATTGTTGATGACTGTCTCTCTATCTCTATGTCCACTACTTGCTGTACATATCCTACCAAGTCAGACCTACACTGTTCCAATATCAATTTGTCTGTTCACAATTGTTGATGACTGATGATAACAACCAAACCTAACTCCCCTCCACACCCCGGATTGTAAATAATGTCAATAATTTAATGTGATCATCTTGTGTGATGACTGTATTATGATGATAGTATATATCTGTATCATGAATCAATTTAAGTGGACCCCGACTTAAACAAGTTGGAAAAACTTGTTCGGGTGTTACCATTTAGTGGTCAATTGTACGGAATATGTACTTCACAGTGCAACCTATAATACAAGTCTCAATCAATCAAAACACGCACTGCATTTCCACACACTGTACTTCCCCGTCAAACACACGTACTGTAAATGCACAATAGATGTTAAATATGCAAGTCCGCAAAATGAAAAACATCCGGCTTGCATTCTCTTCCATGTTTAGACCGGTGGACAAAGCCATGTAAATAGTACACATTCAACATCTAGCATTTGTACATTATTCATCTTTTTTTTTTTTTTGCTATTTATTCGTTTGATAATAAATTAATTTGAGCCAGCTAGGCGTTCATGTAAAACGTATGCTTACTTATTTGGGGTGTATTCAAAGATGGAACATCTGTTTAGGACGGTTAATTGTCGTGATCCAATGCTAACGATAACCTTAGCTACACTTAAACTTCACCACGTGGAATAAGTAGGAAGAAAAATACTGCACATTTAAAGTATTCCATGAGCAAAATATAAAACAAAGAAACATACCTGAAAGTGGTCAAGGGCCAGAGAGTCGACGACGCTATTTGTGGCTTCACGTTTGCGTTATGAAGTGGAAATGCTTTAATGCTCGCCGGGAACGTGTCTTTATTCAAACCTGTTTTATGTCTTTATGCCTTCATGACGCCTATCAAAGAGTTGCTGTTGCCTTTGAGCTTTAATCTTGACAATTATTTGGACATTTCTGACACCAAAAATGATTTAAAAATACTGACTGAAAGTCGTCATTTAGTTGAAATATTAATGTGTAGGGCATGTAAGCTTTTTTGTGAAGATATTATTTTGTTTAACAGGTGCGGCGGATCGATCCAGGTATCGACGCCGGGTGGTATCGATTTTTATTTCCTGTTAAGTTTTACTGCGAGATGTTCAGATTTTAGTGTTGTTTTAAATTAACAACTCTAGTAATTAAGTAATTGGACATGGAAATGGATAATGATTTAAATGGGAGACAATAGTATTTTTAGATTACGTGGACCCCGACTTAAACAAGTTGAAAAACTTATTCGGGTGTTACCATTTAGTGGTCAATTGTACGGAATATGTACTGTACTGTGCAATCTACTAATAAAAGTTTCAATCAATCAAAAAATTGTATTCACTTATTTATATTAGCAGCTGAGATAGGCTCCAGCAACCCCTGCGACTCCGAAAGGGACAAACGGTAGAAAATGGATGGATGGATGTTGTTACTTTGTCTTATGTATTTTGCATTGAATTGTTATATTTTTCAGAAATAGGCGGGTTGATACAAATATTTTGTTATTTCACAAAATATTTGTGTTTTTTCTTGTTATATTAATAATCAACAAATCAAGGGCAAAAGTCACAAAGTCATTTAAAGATGTTAAACGTCCAAATAAAAAATGTATTAGTATAGTAGCTACTGGGCCTGTTTTTACATGGGATTGCCTCGAACAACAGTGTCCAAAATATAATCCGGGAGCCATTTTAAGTGGCCTAGTGGTTAGAGTGTGGCCGCCCTGAGATCGGTAGGTTGTGAGTTCAAAACCCGGCCGAGTCATACCAAAGACTATAAAAATGGGACCCGTTACCTCCCTGCTTGGCACTCAGCATCAAGGGTTGGAATTGGGGGTTAAATCACCAAAAATGATTCCCGGGCGTGGCCACCGCTGCTGCCCACTGCTCCCCTCACCTTACAGGGGGTGAACAAGGTGATGGGTCAAATGCAGAGGACACATTTCACCACACTTAGTGTGTGTGTGACAATCATTGGTACTTTAACTTTAAGTTTACTTTATTTGAGGTTTGCGGCTATATTTTCAACGGCTTGCGACACATACTACAAATACTTAAAAAACACTTTTAAAAAGTGGAAAAAAAGAGCAAACAGGTGAAATGTAACAAGAACAAGTTGCAACGTTGATTTTAATAACACAAGGCTGCCATGCAGACATTTTTTTTTTCTTTAAAACTCTCATTACTCAAAAAAAAAAAAAAAATCAAAATCAATGTTGTTGTGGAGTAATTGGACCTTTGAATAGGTCAATAATTAATTACAAATATTCCTCTTTTAAATATATTTTGTTAAAAATATTGCATATTTTGTGAGTTTGCCATATAAAAAAAACGTTTTCTTTGACAAAAAGGGCATAACACACACACACAAAAAAACATAATACAAATAAATGATGACTTATTTTAACATGTTTATGAGTATGTATATATATATGTGTATATGTATATATAAGTGTGTGTGTGTATATATATATGTATGTATGTGTAAAATGTGTGTATTGTGTATATATAAATATGTATATATATACAGTATGTGTGTTTATATATGTGTGTATATATATATATGTATGTATGTTTATGTGTGTGTGTGTGTATATATATATATCTATATATGTGTATATATGCATATGTATGTATATGCATATATGTATGTGTATGCATGTGTGTATATATGTATATGCATAGATGTATGTATATGTGTGTGTGTGTATATATATATATATATATATTTATATATATATATATATATATATATATTATATTTATATTTTATTATATTATATTATATTGGAAAATGAAATATATCAAAATGGCCCCTGCATGGTTTCTTTTTTTCAGTGTGTGGCCATCAATTGAAAAAGTTTGGACACCCCTGGGTTAGAACCAAACTGGTATTAATACAAATACGAATTAAAACAGGATCAAGCAGGTAACTGTTTCCTTAAATGCAGTCCAAGAACGGGTAAACTATGAAATACAATTATTATTCAGAAAAGTGCTCCTTTAAATTAAGACTAAGATTGGCAAAACAGTGAGCGCTAATGTATGTACTGTGTACCTTTTCTGAATATTGTCAACATCTTAGTTGATTAAAAAAACAATGTTCACATGTACCTATTGGTTTGAACTTTGACCCCAGCTGTCTTTTTCAACTTGCAGTTACTGGGGCTTATTGATCTTAAAAAAGTATTGCACACTCGACTACATTTTACTTTAAATACTTATTGACTCTCATATGATACAATAATAATGTGGGGAATCTTTACAAGATTCAATGGCGTGGTTTAAAATTAATTGTGGAAGGGGTTAGGACAAATATAATATCAAAATATTGCTGTTTACATTTATAAACTAACTGTAATCTGAATGGAAGGTTGATATTGTATGCTTAAATTAATTAATTGCCAGGTTGCAAGATTGTGTGAGAGCTTTCAGTCTAACCAGGCTTGTTTTCCAAAGAAGGATCTTATTTGAATAAAGCAACTCAAGCCAGAGTTTGTAGTTCTTTCGTTCTGGAGAATGTTGTGCTCTATCGAATTGTTATTTTTGTTAAAATCCTGCACAATATTTCAGTGTACATCATCTATTTAATAGTCTTTTTGCTTTTGTTTTACAGCCGTGGATACATGCTGCCTCTCTGTGGTTAACTTCTGAAGTGCAGGAGAATAATGAAACATTAAAAAAATGATGGAGTCGAACTTTTAATATTTTTTAAATAAATGTTGATTTCTTATTTCTCCTGTTTGTTTATGCTTTTTTGCGGGGGGAAGGTCAAATTCTATATGTAAAAACCTATATTATATTATATATATTATAAACATATCACATGATATTATAGGCGTAAATGTTAAAAGTGCATTTATTATGCCACCAAACTAGTGCATCTACATTTTCTCCATACAGTTATTTATTGTTGGAGTTTTGGGGTTTATTCTCTTGATTGACCGGCACACTCGCAATGATTATGTAAATATATGTATGGCAGTGTCAAGTTGTCAACTCAGGATAATGGCAGACAACAGTTGAAATGGATAATGAAACTTGAAAATGTGTAAAATGTAATAATTTTTCGGGGTTCATGTTTTTTGAACACATTTTGAAAAAACAAAAGCCACTTCTTTTTATCGGTATAATTTACTAACAGAAACAAGTTAATATTATAAACAAACCAAACATTTTAGACGACCTTTATGTTATCATTTATTTTTCAATATTGCATATTTTTGTTAATTTTACTGATTTCACTTTTCACTACTATGTATCGAAGCAGTCTAGTCCGGCCCTATCTCAAATTGAACATGTTATCAATATTCGACAATAATGCCATTTTTTTGATCGATTGAAACTTTTATTAGTAGATTGCACAGTGAAGTACATATTCCGTACAATTGACCACTAAATGGTAACACCCGAATAAGTTTTTCAACTTGTTTAAGTCGGGGTCCACTTAAATTGATTCATGATACAGATATATACTATTATCATAATACAGTCATCACACAAGATAATCATCAGAGTGTAGGAGTGTAGGCAGAGAAACGACGGAGATTTATTCCTCTTTGGAGAGCCAAGTGACACTCCGTTTATTTTCAGAGAGAACAACCACAACCACTAACCTGTCGCACAGGTAATTACGTCAGCACCACAGAGGTGTGTCTCAACACTTCAAAGTAAAAGCACCTATGCACCTATGCAAGTAAACATGGGCTAGAACGCAGTGAATTATAACCGTAATAATTAATAAGTGTCCTGTGTGTGAATATCCACCACAAGAGTATATACATTGAATTATTTACATTATTTACAATCCGGGGTATGGGATATGGAGGGGGTGGGGGGGTTAGGTTTTGTTGGTATCAACACTTCAGTCATCAACAATTGCATCATCAGAGAAATGGACATTGGAACATATTTAATGTATATGTTTCATGATTTTTTTTAATAACAATGAAAAAACGACGGTAATGGGTGCCTGTAAAACGTGTTGAAAATGGTCAGTGAGGATGATTGATTGCCCAACCAACCAATGAGAAGTCAATCATTATCCACTCCTTCCCTGGTAAAGACCGCCTCCCAGCTGGTTAAAAACGGGAGTTTTTAAACGGACATAGGCGGGGCTTGTCATTTTAACCCCGCCCCCAGCGTCGAGCGGACCCTGACGTAGTCACTCCTGGGTAGCAACAGTTGCCTTGAGACCCCGTCGCGCCATAGTGACTGTAGCCGTGGAGACAGTTACTTACCAACGGGGAGCAACACTCAGCAACCGCAGCAGCAGCAGCATCTGGAGGTGACGGGGAGAGTGATAAGACACAGGCACAACTTTCCTCCAAACTAAGGTGACTAAAATTCTTTACAAAGCAGTTCTCGGACAAGAGTGTGATGATGACATGGACGCCATGTTAACTCCATCGGGGCTATTTCCCCCTCAGAGCAGAACTTAACCGAGTTCAGACGCTGTTTCCATGTACCGGTTAGCTGATGCGTACGCCTTTAAAGCCAATGTCATCTTTGCAAAATTGTCCTTTTCAACTCTCTTGCTGCTTGTTCTCGCCAGGATTGTTTTCGACATGACTTCCCACTTGTTGCTGTGTTGTGTGGAATATTTCAAGCGCTGCTAACTTAACACTTTTAGCTTCGTGGCTAACGTGGTAAGCATCGTCTTGTATGTATATGTGTATGTTTATATGTGTGTGCGTGTTTGTATGGCGTGGTTTTGTTATCGGCAGCCATGTCCTGTTCGACCAACTTGAGCTGTAAGTGGTTCTTAAGCAGGTGGTAGCAAAGCGAGCTAGCCTTAGCTCGGCTCCACTCAACAGTCCACCTCAAGTCGAACTTTGTTGTGTATCACTTGAGAAGAGCTGTGTTTACTTCCGCATTACTTCGACCCCACGCTAAGGCTAAGCAGATATGTGAGAAAAGACAGTCAGTGGCGGTGGGCGGGTCGATCCGAACATCGACACGAGGGCAGTGTTGGTATCGGGGTGATACAAGAGTGATGAGCTAGATCAGGGGCGTTAAACTCATTTTAAATCTACTCCCAAGTGGGCCGGCACGATAACTTAAAAATAAAGACAACTTCAGATTGTTTTCTTTGTTTAAAAATAGAACAAGTACAAATGTACAAATCATAATGTCGTTGTTTTTTTTACACTTACATGTTGCGGTTAATAGTATTTTATCTTTGTTTGTCGTTATTTATATTTTCTGAATAAATTATGTGATAATGTTCATCAGTCAACTCATTGGTGTTAATTTTCGATCTATCAAGATAAAAAAATATCAAAATCAAATTACAGGATGTTATTTATGTACCGTATTTTCCGCACTATAAGGCGCACTGGATTATAAGGCGCATCTTCAATGAATGGGCTATTTTAAAATTTTGTTCATTTATGAGGCGCACCGCGTTCTAAGGCGCATAGAATAGACGCTACAGTAGAGGCTGGGGTTACGTTATGCATCTGTTAGATGGAGCTGCGCTAAAGGGAATGTCAACAAAACAAATAGTGATTGTACTGACACTTCTACTTGCTGCTCTCTGTTCAACAACTCACTGTTCGAGTTTGTCCTCCAACTGTAGCCATCTCGCTTTGTTCCCTCGGAAACTCTTTGTCTAGTCTTCTTTACTTGGCGCAGGTCATCATGTTGCTTCCTCCACTTCCGCACCATTGATTCGTTAATGTTAAATTGTCTCGCTGCTGCTCTATTCCCGTGTTCTACTGCGTGACTGATCGCCTTGAGTTTAAACTCTGCGTCGTAAGCGTGTCTCTTAATAGGAGCCATTTTTGGGTCTTTACATAAAGTTTAGGTCTCGCAACTACGGTAAGCAGCCGCCGAGTTCATTTTCCCCCGTAGAAGAAGAAGCTCTTCTATGGGGGAAAATGAAGTCGGCGTAGTTACCGTAGTTGCGAGGCCTGTTGTGGCTCAATATTGGTCCATATATAAGGCGCACCGGATTATAAGGCGCACTGTCAGCATTTGAGATAAATTTGAGGTTTTTAGGTGCGCCTTATGGTGCGGAAAATACGGTAGTTTGATCATTTTCCTCGACTGGTGCACTAACATCATGTGGTTTATTAAATAAAGACAACTTCAGATTGTTTTCTTTGTTTAAAAATAGAACAAGTACAAATGTACAAATCCTAATGTCGTTGTTTGTTTTACACTTACATGTTGCAGTTAATAGTATTTTATCTTTGTTTGTCGTTATTTATATTTTCTGAATAAATTATGTGATAATGTTCATCAGTCAACTCATTGGAGTTAATTTTCAATCTATCAAGATAAAAAAATATCAAAATCAAATTACAGGATGTTATTTATGTACCGTATTTTCCGCACTATAAGGCGCACCGGATTATAAGGCGCACCTTCAATGAAGGGGCTATTTTAAAATTGTGTTCATATATAAGGCGCACCGCGTTATAAGGCGCATAGAATAGACGCTACAGTAGAGGCTGGGGTTATGTTATGCGTCCATTAGATGAAGCTGCGCTAAAGGGAATGTCAACAAAACAAATAGTGATTGTACTGACACTTTTACTTGCTGCTCTCTGTTCAACAACTCACTGTTCGAGTTTGTCCTCCAACTGTAGCCATCTCGCTTTGTTCCCTCGGAAACTAATGTCTAGTCTTCTTTACGTGGCGCAGGTCATCATGTTGCTTCCTCCACTTCCGCACCATTGATTCATTAATGTTAAATTCTCTCGCTGCTGCTCTATTCCCGTGTTCTACTGCGTGACTGATCGCCTTGAGTTTAAACTCTGCGTCGTAAGCGTGTCTCTTAATTGGAGCCATTTTTGGGTCTTTACATAAAGTTTAGGTCTCGCAACTACGGTAAGCAGCCGCCAAGTTCATTTTCCCCCGTAGAAGAAGAAGCTCTTCTATGGGGGAAAATGAAGTCGGCGTAGTTACCGTAGTTGCGAGGCCCGTTGTGGCTCAATATTGGTCCATATATAAGGCGCACCGGATTATAAGGCGCACTGTCAGCATTTGAGATGAATTTGAGGTTTTTAGGTGCACCTTATGGTGCGGAAAATACGGTAGTTTGATCATTTTCCTCGACTGGTGCACTAACATCATGTGGTTTATTAAATAAAGACAACTTCAGATTGTTTTCTTTGTTTAAAAATAGAACAAGTACAAATGTACAAATCCTAATGTCGTTGTTTTTTTACACTTACATGTTGCAGTTAATAGTATTTTATCTTTGTTTGTCGTTATTTATATTTTCTGAATAAATTATGTGATAATGTTCATCAGTCAACTCATTGGAGTTAATTTTCAATCTATCAAGATAAAAAAATATCAAAATCAAATTACAGGATGTTATTTATGTACCGTATTTTCCGCACTATAAGGCGCACCGGATTATAAGGCGCACCTTCAATGAAGGGGCTATTTTAAAATTGTGTTCATATATAAGGCGCACCGCGTTATAAGGCGCATAGAATAGACGCTACAGTAGAGGCTGGGGTTATGTTATGCGTCCATTAGATGAAGCTGCGCTAAAGGGAATGTCAACAAAACAAATAGTGATTGTACTGACACTTTTACTTGCTGCTCTCTGTTCAACAACTCACTGTTCGAGTTTGTCCTCCAACTGTAGCCATCTCGCTTTGTTCCCTCGGAAACTAATGTCTAGTCTTCTTTACGTGGCGCAGGTCATCATGTTGCTTCCTCCACTTCCGCACCATTGATTCATTAATGTTAAATTCTCTCACTGCTGCTCTATTCCCGTGTTCTACTGCGTGACTGATTGCCTTGAGTTTAAACTCTGCGTCATAAGCGTGTCTCTTACTAGGAGCCATTTTTGGGTCTTTACATAAAGTTTAAGTCTTGCAACTACGGTAAGCAGCCGCCGAGTTCATTTTCCCCCGTAGAAGAAGAAGCTCTTCTATGGGGGAAAATGAAGTCGGCGTAGTTACCGTAGTTGCGAGACCTGTTGTGGCTCAATATTGGTCCATATATAAGGCGCACCGGATAATAAGGCGCACTGTCAGCTTTAGAGAAAATTGGAGGTTTTTAGGTGCGCCTTATAGTGCGGAAAATACGGTAGTTTGATCTTTTTCCTCGACTGGTGCACTAACATCATGTGGTTTATTTTTATTTTTTTACATATGCTATGTGTTGGCCCTGTGATGAGGTGGCGACTTGTCCAGGGTGTACCCCGCCTTCCGCCTGAATCTAGCTGAGATAGGCTCCAGCACCCCCGAACGGGACAAGCGGTAGAAAATGAATGGATGTAGTATGTAAGGCTGAAACGACGCGTCGACACAGTCGACGTCATCGGTTACGTAAATACGTCAACGCCGTTTTTGTGCGTCGACGCGTCGCATATTTACGTCACACTACCGTCATGGCGGAGCGCAAAGCAGACGGTGCGAGCGAGGGGGAAAAAGCTCACCAAAAGTCGTCAAAAGTGTGGGAGTATTTCAATACACGGCCTAATAATGTTGTTGTATGCACTCTGTGTCGAGCGGAAATGGCCTATCATAGCAGCACAACGGCTATGAACGAACATTTGAAAAATCGTCCGCGTGAGCATACGTTGTCATCATTACACAAAAACATGAATGTGTCATTTGTATCTGCTAGGGGTGTAACGGTACGTGTTTTGTATTGAACCGTTTCGGTACAGGGCTTTCGGTTCGGTACGGGGGTGTACCGAACGAGTTTCTAAGATAAAGCTAAAGTCTTAACAAGCTGCTTTGCTCCTTCTGCTTCTGTCTCAGCACCCAGCATTGTCCCACCCACACAACCATCTGATTGGTAAACTAACAGCCAATCAGCAGTGCGTATTCAGAGCGTTAACAGCCAATCCGCAGTGCGTATTCAGAGCGCATGTAGTCAGCGCTTCAGCGTCGAGCAGATAGGTGTTTAGCAGGTGAGCGTCAGGCAGCGGACTCTCCCCAAATGATAATAAACACCTCCCAGTCAACTACTAGTAACATCACTATGAGCCCGTTGACCTAGAAACTTAAACTGCAGCTCAACTCACTCGCAGTCCTGGCTTGAGGTGAAGGCTAATTACCTCTCAGTTCCAGCCACATCGACCCCTTCTGAGTGCCTATTTCAGCTGCTGGGAATATTGTAAACAAGAAAAGAAGCCGCCTCACCCCAGAGCATGTAGACATGCTAACCTTTCTTCATTACAACTGTTAGTCACTCACTGGAATGAGTAGAATTGGTTATTGTGTACTGTGTTGGACTGGATGTTTATTTTGCACATTTTAAAAGCAATACTTAATGTTTACAGTGCTCCAGAATATTTAGATTGGCACTTTTTTGTATTGGATGTTTATCTTTATTTTTGCACATTTTAGCAAATAAGCAATACTTTCACTTTTGTTGAAATGTTTACACTGTTGTTACAGAATATTTCGTTTTGCACTTTTATGTATTGGATGTTTATCTTTATTTTTGCACATTTTAAAGCAAAATAAGAAATACTTTTACTTTTGAAATGCTTATACTATTGCAGAATATTAAGATTTGCACTGGATGTTGACTTTTATATTTGCACATTAAAAAGCAAATAAGCTACTTTTAATTTTGTTAAATGTTAAAAGTTTTAAATGTTTACATTGTTACAGAATATTTTGTCATGTTGTTGTCAATGTTGACTGAGTGGCTGTCACGCCAAATTTCTTCCCCCTACAACCCCCCCCACCCCCCCCCCCATTTACTTCCGGGGTCATTTCCTTTTACGTCATTTCCTCTTAGTTGAGCGCTGACGTAAAAACAACGAATGAAACTAAAAAAAAATTAAGTTCACATAAATGTCATTTTAATTTAGTTCACTTACACAGAGAACTAAAAAAACTGAATTTAACGAATAAATTGAGTTTTAATAAAGTTTGATAATGTTGATTGATAATGAATTAACTTATTGTACACTGTTATTAATTTCCGCATATGTCCACGAGTCAAATGTGCAGTCAGGAATATCCTCAAGTTAATTTGTCCGATTAATACTTGTCCGATTAATACCGACGTTTTGTTAACGCTATATTATAAAAAATTAAAATAAAATTAAAAAAAACAAGTATCTTTCCAGCGACGGGCAGTCAAAGCCGAAGTGCTATCGATCGCTGTCAATGACGTAAGAGGAAATGACGTAAGTAAGAGGAAATGACGTAAGAGGAAATGAACTCGGAAGTAAATGGGGGGGTTGTAGGGGGAAGAAATTTGGCATGACATGGCCATACTTTTTTTTTTGTAAATAAAAGCCATGCCTTTTGAAAAAACTGGCCTACATTTATTTTTTCATCTTCATTTTAAATAAAAAAATAATCGTTAAAAGGAAAAATAATCTATAGATTAATTGAACAAATAATCTATAGATTAACCGATTAATCGAAAAAATAATCTATAGATTAATCAATAGAAAAATTATCGTTAGCTGCAGCCTTAGTAGTATCATCTACAACGATACAAATAATTGCTATTGCAACATGTAGTGGACGCATTTAGAACACATTTTGTTTCTGTCATTCAAAAATGTCGGCTCATTTTTATACTTAGCAAGCTCATCCCGCGGGTCAGATAAAACCTATTCGCTGGCCTTATCCGGCCCGCAGGCCGTACGTTTGACACCCTTGAGCTAGATATATGATTTCAGTTCTGCTTTCTTTTTTTTTCTTTTTTTTAAAATATTAGTTTAGTGGTTGTGTTGGTCATAGATATTATATACCGGTGTTTCTTGATCATAGGTAACCATTGTTGAGTCGCAAGCCCCCTTATAGGGCCGCCACAAAATATCTGTTTCCCAGCTGTGTTCCGTATGGGCCACAGTGGTACTCGGTTGTAATACACCTTTCCGCCACCTGTGGCATTAATGACAATAGCAAACAAACAGAAGAAGTCTGGTGCTAGAGTCATAGAGTTTTGTTATTGGCAGCCATGTCCTGTTCGACCAACTTGAGCTGTTTCCCCCCCCTAAGTGGTTCTTCAGCAGGCCTTAGCTTGGCTCCACTCAACAGTCCACCTCAAGTCGAACTTTGTTGTGTATCACTTGAGAAGAGCTGTGTTTACTTCCGCATTACTTCGACCCCACGCTAAGGCTAAGCAGATATGTGAGAAAAAAAACAGTCAGTGGCAAGCAGATATGTGAGAAAAAAAACAGTCAGTGGCGGTGGGCGGATCGATCCAAACATCGACACGAGGACAGTGTTGGTATCGGGGTGATACAAGAGTGATGAGCGAGATCAGGGGCGTCAAACTCATTTTAGATCAGGGGAGAAAAATCTACCCCCAAGTGGGCCGGCACGATAACTTAAAAATAAAGACAACTTCAGATTGTTTTCTTTGTTTAAAAATAGAACAAGCACAAATGTACAAATCATAATGTAGTTGTTGTTTTTTTACACTTACATGTTGCGGCTAATAGTATTCTATCTTTTTTTGTCGTTATTTATACTTTCTGAATAAATTGTGATAATGTTCATCAGTCAACTCATTGGAGTTAATTTCCAATCTATCAAGATTAAAAAAATAATATCAAAATCTAATTACAGGATGTTATTTATGTAGTTTGATCATTTTCCTCGACTGGTGCACTAACATCATATGGTTTTTTTTAGTTTTTTTTTTACATGCGCTATCTGTGTTGGCCCTGTGATGAGGTGGCGACTTGTCCAGGGTGTACCCCGCCTTCTGCCCGAATGCATCTGAGTTAGGCTCCAGCACCCCTGCGATCCCGAATGGGACAAGCGGTAGAAAATGGATGAATGGATGTAGTATCATCTACAAAGATACAAATAATTGCTATTGCAACATCTAGTGGACACATTTAGAACATCTGTTTCTTTCATTCAAAAATTTCGGCTCATTTTTATACTTAACAAGCTCAACCCGCGGGCCAGATAAAACCTGTTCGTGGGCCTTATTCGGCCCGCAGGCCGTACGTTTGACACCCCTGAGCTAGATATATGAATTCAGTTCTGCTTTCTTTTTTTTACAAATATTAGTTTAGTGGCTGTGTTGGTCATAGATGTTCTATACCGGTGTTTCTTGATCATAGGTAACCATTGTTGAATCGTGAGCCCCCTTATAGGGCCGCCACAAAATATCTGTTTCCCAGTTTTGTTATTGGCAGCCATGTCCTGTTCGACCAACTTGAGCTGTGTTTTCCCCCCTAAGTGGTTCTTCAGCAGGCCTTAGCCCGGCCCCACTCAACGTCCACATCAAGTCGAACTTTGTTGTGTATCACTTGAGAAGAGCTGTGTTTACTTCTGCATTACTTCGACCCCACGCTAAGGCTAAGCAGATATGTAAGAAAAAACAGTCAGTGGCGGTGGGCGGGTCGTTCCAAACATCGACACGAGGGCAGTGTTGGTATCGGGGTAATACAAAAGTGATGAGCTAGATCAGGGGCGTCAAACTCATTTTAGATCGGGGGCCACATGGAGAAAAATCTACTCCCAAGTTGGCCGGACTGGTAAAATCACGACACGATAACTTAAAAATAAAGACAACTTCAGATTGTTTTCTTTGTTTAAAAATATAACAAGCACATATGTACAAATCATAATGTTGTTGGGGGTTTCTTACACTTACATGTTGCAGTTAATAGTACCGGAATTCTATCTTTTTTTGTCGTTATTTATACTTTCTGAATAAATTATGTGATAATGTTCATCAGTCAACTCATTGGTGTTAATTTTCAATCTATCAAGCTAAAATAAATGTATCAAAATCAAATTACAGGATGTTATTTATGTAGTTTGATCATCTTCCTGGACTGATGCACTAACATCATGTGGTTCATTTATTTTTTTTACATATGTAGCACCATCTACAAAGATACAAATAATTGCTATTGCGACATCTAGTGGACACATTTAGAACAGCTGTTTCTTTCATTCAAAAATTTCGGCTCATTTTTATACTTAGCAAACTCATCCCACGGGCCGGATAAAACCTGTTCGGCCCGCGGGCTGTACGTTTGACACCCCTAAGCTAGATATATGAATTCAGTTCTGCTTTCTTTTTCTTTTTTTTATACAAATATTAGTTTAGTGGCCCGCGACCCCAAAAGGGACAAGCGGTAGAAAATGGATGAATGGGTTGTGTTGGTCATAGATATTGTTTCTTGATCATAGGTAACCATTGTTGAGTCGCGAGCCCCCTTATAGGGCCGCCACAAAATATCTGTTTCCCAGCAATGTTCCGTATGGGCCACAGTGGTACTCAGTTGTAATACACCTTTCCACCACCTGTGGCAGTAATGACAATAGCAAACAAACAGAAGAAGTCTGGAGCTAAAGTCATAGTCGTTTCTTGAGCGCAAAAATTATGACTAGAGTGGTGAATTTTCATTTGCTCCTAAATTTTATTGACACTTTATGCAAGAAACATATTTGTTAATAGTTTAGTTTATTATTTTTGCACAACATAATTGTATGTAAATGTATTGTTTATTGGTTATTTATGAGTCTCTTCTTATGCAGTATATTTGGTTAGTACTTATTTTTCTAATCAGCCTGACACAAGACTAAGGTTTATGTGTTAAATAAACAATAATATTTGTCATTAACACATGGTTTCATATCAAGGTTGTAAACTGTAAGTATGTTATATATAATTATTGAATACGATTAAAATCAAGAGTAAGATTACCAATTCAGTGTTAATTTTGAGTGAGCCCTGGGCCCCTTTAGTGGAAAAGTTGGGCCCTGTACTAGTATGGAGGTTAAATTGGGTCTTTATTACAAAAGCTTAATTTGGACATTGAATTTATGTAACTTAATTTTTGTGTTTGAATTTTGTGAACACATTTTTTTTTTACACCAATTTCACTGTATAAAAATGTGTTAAAAATGTGTTTGTTAAATACAGCATTTTAAAATTCAGTGAATGAAAATTCAGTGTACTGTATAAAAATTTGGCGTACAAAATTTCTGTGTAGAAAATTCAGTGCAGAAATATTTGTTGCTAAGGTGGGCAATTTGTGTTTATTACGAAAGCTTTAGTTGGATTTATGTAACTTTTTTTTTGCGTTTGAATTTTGTGAACTGAATTTTTTTACATAAAGTTATGCAGACAATTTAAAATATGTGAGAAAAATGTGTGTGTTTATAAAATCAGTTTGTTGAAATACATACTTGAAATTCAGTGTGTAAAAAATCAGTGTAAAAAAATCAGTGTAAAAATATGGGTTGCTTCAAAAAAAACAATGAATATTTCCATACAGAATTTTGGTACACTGAATTTTAAAACATTGTATTATTACAAACATGTTTTTTCTTTTCAAAAACATGTTTTTCTTCAATGAATTGTCAGCATAATTTGATGTAAAAAAAAATCAGCTCACAAAATTAAAACACACAAAATTCTGTTACATAAATCCAGGGTCCAAAAAAAGCTTTTGTAATGAAGACACAAATTAACCTGTTTATTAGAGTGACAATATTAATAGTAATATTTTTGTTGGCCATATATGTTGTATACAAACCCAATGAATACGTCCCAATAAAGACACAGGACGTCTTTTAAACTCAAAAAGCCAAAGGATTTCATCAAGAGGCAATAAACACCAAGTACAGTAATCCACATTGCAGTTTTTTTGTTGTTTTATTAAAGCACATTGCACAACATCTTTGTCTAAAATAAAGCATTTTCAAGCATAAAAGTGGCTTAGTGAACGAAAAATATCAATACTACAGTAGTATTGGCCACTAAAAGAGACCACACCAACCAGAGCGCGTTGTACAGTATCGTGGCCACTGATTGACTCAGCCTCAGGCAGCATTACTGAATTGGATTAAAAGAGTGTAACTTAGTAAAGGGTGTTATTTCACATCTAGAAGGCTCTCATAATGTTAAGCAAATATTTAGAAGGTCGTAAACATGTTTTTTGTGCTTTAGCTACGAAAATATTAGAGTTATGATTAATGAGTCATACTTCACGGAAATGTGTTTATCGGGGTCATGTCTAGAACCAATTAACAGTGATGAACATGGAACGACTAAAGTTAGTTATGGATCTGGCCTAAAATTTATATTGCGATGTATATTGCAGCCTCTTGCGATAATGATATGTTTCACAATACATTATTTGGTATATAAATGATAGTAGAAGCATTTCAAAAGGGGTAACAAAGTCTCCTAATTTGGCTGCTGGCGTATGCAGTAACATATTGAGTCATTTCCAGTTGTATTATTTTGTCAAAATTGATAGGCTCCAGTCACTGCCGCGACCCAGAGAGACAAGCGGTACAAAATTGATAGATGGATATTATAAATCTACTTGCTAATTTATGTTAACATCTGGTTACTTTCTGTTTTTAACATGGTTCTATCTACACTTCTATTAAAATGTGAAAAGGCACTATTCTTATGTTGTTTTTTTACTTTACATTCGTTTTGGGCGGTACGACAAAAGTCGGTATCGTTCCAATACGAAGTAGTTACGAGGTATACCAAAATTTTGGTAAAACTTTTCACTACAACCTAATCATATGAAAAGTGTGGCATGTAAAATACCATGGTACATTGTCCTATATTGTTGTATTAAATATCGGTAATTTTTTCACAAATAATTATTTTGTTGCACATTCTGTAATTATTTGTGTGCCTAAAATATTTCTCCTGTTTTATTCTGATTACATTCATTTTCAACAACTTTAAATGCAAAGAAAATATTCAATGTTCTTGAACAATATCAAGTTAACAGTGACACAGTGATTACTGGGTATCAGAGCGATACCTAAGTTTGTAGTATCGCCCACCTCTACCAGTCAAATACTTATTACTCACAATTGTAATAGAGGTTGGTGGTGGGTGCATCATTCCAAATATCAAAAGTGTCAAACCATTGAATCCCAATAGATGAGATTAGATCGTGTTACCTATAATTATTATTATTGTTGATATCTTTGTTGTTCAAACTTTTACATTGCTGATAGTGTCATATTTTGTATATTCTTATATTATTCACACCAATGACATCATTACATCTATTTTAGTGTCTTGAGCCCCTCTATGATTATAGAAATTAGAAAAAACGAATATATATTTTAGAAACATAAATATTGAATTTGTTCAATATTTTGTCATTCATTTTAAGCTAAACACTTCAACAGTGGACCGCACCATGATGTTGCCTTCTGTTAATTAGACTTCATACATAAACACAATAAAAAGGTTTATTCGGAAATACACATGCAAGAAAAAAGAGACGCATTATGAAACGTTTCAATCCATCCATTTTCTACCGCTTGTCCCTTTTGGGGTGTTCAGTTATATTTAATACCACTTAATGAACTAAGTTATTTTGTTTATTATAAAGTACACATATGTGAAAGACTTGTAATAGGAAAGGCGCAACGTCTTCCAGAGAAAAGGAAGGGAAGAAAAAGCGATACCTCAAGTTCTGATAAATTTCTATAAAATAATCAATTAATTGATGAAGCCCATGTTGGTGTGATTAAAAAGTGATTAGCGCACATTCCTGGACACACACTTTGGGGCTAAGCCTCCCTATCCTTCAATTCCAGTGACAACATTGGTTCACAGACAGAAACTCACCTCAGGGAATAAATCACAATACACACAGGGGGTTCTGGGGGCTAAAAGCCAAAGGATTTGAATGAAAGCCAATTGTAGTTTCTGCTTTTGTTTCGTTATTTTGCACTGCTGGCTTTAGTTTGCGCAAAAGATCATTGCATTATTTTGTTGATATTGTCTTATGTTTTATTTACAGTATACACACATAGTTGATACAATATTTGTTTGTAGAAACATTTTTGTTGTTTGCCTAAAATATTTTTACTCTGAATGTAATCAAGATCAACATACCATTTATTCGGTATCCAGAATGTGCAGTATTGTCCACCCCTAGCTTTTGTATCACAGCTAGGTGGCGCTATGACTTGCCTCCCCAATGCTCACATGTTTTTTACATTACAATTCTAAATATTTTTATGTTTCGACATAAGTTAATTCAAACTTCAAGGAAACAAAGGAAGCATGTGTTCATCTGGATGTGAGGTCACAATACCCAGACCAACAGTAAATATTCCAAATTGTGCCCGTACAATTCAATAATGCAATGTTAAGGATAATTTAACTTAAAAATACATAAAGCTACATAGGTTTCTTGCATTGAGCAAAGAAAACGCAATACTAAGTCAAATTCATTGTGTGTTAAAGGCCTACTGAAATCAATTTTTTTTATTTAAACGGGGATAGCAGATCCATTCTGTGTGTCATACTTGATAATTTCGCGATATTGCCATATTTTTGCTGAAAGGATTTAGTAGAGAACATCGACGATAAAGTTCGCAACTTTTGGTCGCTGATAAAAAAGCCTTGCCTGTACCGGAAGTAGCGTGACGTCGCAGGTTGAAAGGCTCCTCACATTTCCCCATTGTTTACACCAGCAGCGAGAGCGATTCGGACCGAGAAAGCGACGATTACCCCATTAATTTGAGCGAGGATGAAAGATTCGTGGATGAGGAACGTGAGAGTGAATGACTAGAGTGCAGTGCAGGATGTATCTTTTTTCGCTCTGACCGTAACTTAGGTACAAAGGCTCATTGGATTCCACACTTTCTCCTTTTTCTATTGTGGATCATGGATTTGTATTTTAAACCACCTCGGATACTATATCCTCTTGAAAATGAGAGTCGAGAACGCGAAATTGGCATTCACAGTGACTTTTATCTCCATGACAATACATCAGCGCAAGCACTTTAGCTACGGAGCTAACGTGATAGCATCGGGCTTAACTGCAGATAGAAACAAAATAAATAAACCCCTGACTGGAAGGATAGACAGAAAATCAACAATACTATTAAACCATGGACCTGTAACTACACGGTTAATGCTTTCCAGCCTGGTGAAGCTTAACAATGCTGTTGCTAACGACGCCATTGAAGCTAACTTAGCTACGGGACCTCACAGAGCTATGCTAAAAACATTAGCACTCCACCTACGCCAGCCAGCCCTCATCTGCTCATCAACACCCGTGCTCACCTGCGTTCCAGCGATCGACAGAGCGACGAAGGACTTCACCCGATCATCGATGCGGTCGGCGGCTAGCGTCGGATAGCGCGTCTGCTATCCAAGTCAAAGTCCTCCTGGTTGTGTTGCTGCAGCCAGCCGCTAATACACCGATCCCACCTACAGCTTTCTTCTTTGCAGTCTTCATTGTTCATTAAACAAATTGCAAAAGATTCACCAACACAGATGTCCAGAATACTGTGGAATTTTGCGATGAAAACAGAGCTTTTTGTATTGCATACAATGGTGTCCGAATACTTCCGTTTCAACCATTGACGTCACGCGCATACGTCATCATACATAGACGTTTTCAACCGGAAGTTTCGCGGGAAATTTAAAATTGCACTTTATAAGTTTACCCGGCCGTATTGGCCTGTGTTGCAATGTTAAGATTTCATCATTGATATATAAACTATCAGACTGCGTGGTCGGTAGTAGTGGGTTTCATTAGGCCTTTAAACATACTTGGCCCATAAAACTAATACTGATTATGAATTTATACCCTTAAGGATTTTGAGATGCAGCAATCTCACTACTCCATGCAAATTTAACCAATTCCTGCAAATTATGCACGACCTTGCAGCTTTGTCCAATCGCCACAACTTCCGTGCACAATTTAGCCAATTGATTGATTTTCACCAATCTGATTTGTCCCTGAGTTGCACTTAAATGCGCACATCAAATGTCTAACCAATGTAATGTGACCCAACTCTTATGTTTGTGTTTTGTATAGACAAACCTGGAACAGGAACATCTAACAATATCTTGACTCATTATCGCTCTAACCGGACAAGTCTCACTCTAATATTTGACTCATAGCTCCGACCTTCTTCTGGTTCCTCTATACAGGGCTAAGCTTTCTGGGTAATGTAATATTTAACATTTAGTATGCCCATGTCCTTAATTCCTTGTTATCATTGACAGAGATGTGGACGTGTGATGATAGTCATCGCCTCTCATTTACCAACAATAGGTAGTGCTCAATTTTTCAACGATTTTCAACAAGCACTTATCAACATTAAAACATACACGGAGCATGACAGAATGCACACTAGACAACAAGGAAAACCTTTAGTGATGTTTGTTTTTATGATACAGTAATTTGACAGTGGATACAGAGAATGTGCTTTTAATGCCATTTAGTGTCTATTTGTAAGTTAGGTTGTATTACTTTGTGGTAACAAAACATCAACAATTGATTTTTGAACAATGCACACGTTTGTGTTCAAATAAAGCAAATTTGTTGAAACACTGCTCTTTTTGGCATCAAGGTAACAAAGAACACTTAAAGCATCAATAACAAATTCGAAAATCACATGCTGATGCAAAAATTGTAAATTAATACGCCTTCAATCATCAAAACATTTGTCACAGCTTCTTGAAAATGATGCTGTGTAATCATTCAACCCCAGTCCTTGCGGGACTAAATCAGTCCCAATGTACTGCCAAGGTTTATACCTTTTTTTGGGACGAAATGTGTTTCAAAACTGTAAAAAAAAAAAAAAAAGTAAATTGATGTAATGATACAAAATTCTTTTTTTTAAAATTGGTTTTACAATCTGGCTTCTTGCCAGGCTTTTACTTTGTACATACCTCACTTCCCCCTCTGGGAGTCTGTTCTGCTTGTCTCCAGGGGGACAGTAATTCTAATGAAGGATCTTTTCAGAGACAGCTGTCAGGTGCTCGGTCATTTGTAATGCTGCTTAGCACTGAAGCATCAAGAAGAGTCTTTACAGCATGAACGTGCATCTAATTAGGCCCCTCTCTGCAGAGCTGAAAACTTTCAAAATGTGTATTGTATTACCATAAAATGTACTTAATTGATGCATCCAGAGTTTTTTTTATGAGAACTTGTATATTCAATTCATAATTATTGACTAATATGCAATAAAATGTTTTCAATGCATGTCATATGTCAGGCAAGCATAAGAGAGCCCCCCCCCCCCACACACACACACAAACACACACACACACACACACCACACACACACATCATACACTAAAACAAATGGTTGCAAAGTAAATCCGTAACCCCAACCTCCAGTTTTAATGACATTGTTATGTTTACATGGCAACTTGACATACAAATACACCCGAGTTGTGGGGGAAAAATGCAGTGCAAAATGTTATTCTTTTCAATGGCAGTTTTAATCAGGTTATTTTCATCTCGCTCTGTGGTAGAAGCGCATACTTCTGGCTTGCAGTGGCAGGCCAGAAAGAAAAGACGCTTGAATAGGAGAATTAGTGGGATGCTGACTGCAGTTGATGTATTCTTTTGCACTCATTATGAAAATACCACAAAAGTTTTTTTTTCCCCCTAAAGTCACCGCTTCACTTCAGTGTAATCATTTACGTTTGTTTTAAGGTACATTTATGCTTGAAAAACGCAGTCATTTGCAAACAATTACACACCTTCTTTAGGCCTGTTAGTCCCTTTTTTGTGTACATGCTTGTCGCACACCTACAGGAACTGTGTGCTGGTCAGAACCGTGTGTTTGTGTTGTAAAGTCTTCAGATGGACAGCTGCATTGGTCTCTTGGACAGTGGGTGACCTGTCACAGCTTTTGGTCACATGATCTGTATAAGGTCGTGCTTGTGTGTGTGTTTTGGTGGTGCCGTATTTAGCTGATCTTGATGAGGCCTGCAGCGGCCCCAGGGAGAAATGCTCGGTCCACTCTCCTACTTACAGATATAGTCATGGACAGGGTCAGTGTCATCGGTAACATTGCTGCTGTTTGCACTTGATTGTGATAACGCAACATTGCATTTACCCGCTGATGTGCTTATTCATGCACTCTTTGCTGTCTGATATGGACTTATGATTAATGGGATTTCCCATCCATAAGTCAAATGCATGTCAGGGAACCACAGAGCAAAGAGAATGTGAGTAGAGAATGCCTTGTGGGGCTTGTTAAGTGGAAATTAGTAGTGGAATCATTCATAATCCCTATGTGAGACAAAAACACAAATGTCATTCTCTTTTTTGTGGATTTTAAATTGTTAAATACGTCTCGTACTCGACGGTTAACCATGTACCTAATGGGAGTCATCTGTTCCGCCTATAAAGCCCTCTAAAAAATCTCAAAATACTACATTTACATGCTGTGACCTGCATTTTAACAAGTATTAGCGTCATTGTTGTATAACACCGAGGAACAATTTTTAGTAACATGGTGCATTGTTTAACGAGAGGTAACGACAAGTGTATGCAGCTACTGACATAATGAGCTGCTGCTGCTGCTTCGCCTTTGAGTTGGTAAAAGTTTGTGCTTGATCGTAAATCATGCCTCTCACCTGTATAGTACAGGGTTTTATAGTAGAACTTTGACACTTGATTTATACCTAAAGACATTGCTATGAAGATGCGACAAGATGCTCGTTTTTGCCCACCATTTTTTTTTCTGAGGAGTGAGGATTATGATGAATTCATCATCTAAATGGACAAAACCAGTTCCGTGCTAAAAAGCCGACTTTGGACAGTAAGTGATTGTTTTATTATGTTTGTAGTTTGTACTTCTTGTTTAGCATTTAGCACTACTGCTGCATGATGCTTAGTGTTTCACTAAATCATGATCTGCTTATCACTTAGCGTCTAAAACCTGTAGCTCATTCTCTGTATTTTCATGTACAAAAGGATAACGTTTTGGATCATCATTTGTCCCAAAGTAGTTGTCGTTGGCACTTATAAAGTTTTCCATGGTTAGTAGTAGTAGTTGGTGTTAAAGGAAAAAACGAAAGTTGCAATGCCCTCTGTGAAATCAGTGCGCTGCCAAAATGTTCAGATAATACTTAAAATAACCAAATACGGTAAATATTACATAGTATTATTGATGTGCCTTTTACCACCGTATATACTTACAGGTTGTATATAAAATGTTGTTGGAGGTATTTTGATGTTTTTAGAAAACTAATAGGGAGAATTGATTAAATCCCCACTAGCCACCCACTGCTAGCGTTTTTTTACGATTTAGAATTCATTAAAAAGAGAAAGACATGTTCTTATCTCACATAGGGATTGTGAGTGATTGTAAATTTCCAAAAAAGTGAATTTGACATTTTTAATAGGGCTGTCATTTAATAGGATTTCCTAGTCAAATCTGATTTGGTAGATTTTGCCCTTGGTTGGCGATCAGTTGAATTTATGGCATTTTTTAAGAGAAATAAACAGATTATATAGTAAAGTATACTGACTGGTCTCCAGGTATCAGGAACTTGTACATATATGTGAATATTTATTATAATATTTATTTGTTACCTATATAAGTAATAGTCTTTCATTAAAGTGAACAAAACAAAGGTCAACTTTTCCATTCAAAAAAAAAAGGCTAAGCCACAGTTTGGAAGCATGATTACCTTTTTCAAGAGTAGAGTTACACCTCCAGGGCGAGGCGGTGTGTCTGGTTTCCAATTTCCGTCGAGTTTCATCTGGACTGTGACGGTGGGAGTCAGCCATCCACAGGTGCACGATGGCCCGGTGAGCTCAGAGTCTGATAGCAGCACGTCCCGACGAGCTGCTGTTTGTGTGAAAACAATTTTATTTATATATAATAAGCTTCCTCCCACCTCCAAAAGGCATGCACCTGGGGATAGGTTGATTGGCAACACTAAATTGGCCCTCGTGTGTGAATGTGAGTGTCACTGTCTGTCTATCTGTGTTGGCCCTACGATGAGGTGGCGACTTGACCAGTGTGTAGCCCGCCTTCGGCCCGAATGCAGCTGAGATAGGCTGCAGCACCCCCTGCGATTGCGAAAGGGACAAGCGGTAGAAAATGGATGGGATGGATAATAAGAGATCTGAGAGGACAAAATGCGCCAACTGATTTTAGAGACGTGACGTCACACCAGGAAGCAGCGACCGCTCAGAGGAAGTCTGATGTGCCAGCCGAAACTACGATTTATTTATCACACTCTAAAAACTATTTGTCTTCACACTAGAATCGTTTTCTAATATTTAAAGAATACATGATGAACACAATCAATCTATCCTCCCACACACCTGCTGTACATGTGGGCCTCAGCAGTTATTAACTCGCCCGAAGGTGGGAGGGAATATTAATATCAAAGGATTCGACTGTGAGGTTGATAGTCGAATCAGACTTCTCTGAATCGAATCGTCAAATTTGAAGACAGCACGTGTGTTTAATCATGTCAGTTTCAAAATTTAAAGTAAACTGGTTTAAAAAAGAAAACACCTTTCTGGGACTGTTTCATGAGAATCCACGGAAATTGTTCACTTGATACAAGTAATTCTTCAAATTATCGTAGTTTTAACTTCCTAGGATACGAAGCAATAAATCCTGTTATATGACAAAAAAACACGTTGACAGTGACTGGCACATACGCTGCGGCAGCAAGTCGAAACTCGAAATGAAATGTTTTTCAGTTCGTCTCTCCTGTCTGCATGTGTTTCATCGGGAGGATTCTTTGCATTCCACCTGTTTGTAGCGTGGCTACACAACTGCTAATTAAATTTCCTGCCACAAACAGCAGACAAGGCAGTGACATTTGCATTACAATGACCATTGCCTCCCCCTCCTTCTGGCAGGGATAACTGCAGCCCCCCCATTCCCTACTTTTCCTTTCTTCTGGAGTATTGTTTTACTTTGTAAAACTTGCAGTAAAGTAATTCAGTCTGAGACGTAGACCCAGACTATAGTTTTCAAACTGTTCCATTATGTTTCAGGAACTCTTTCGTATTTAGAAGCAAGAGCAAAAGAGACCTTTTCTTGCTTTGGAAAAACCCAGATGCAGTCCAACTCTCAATGCTTCTTTCTTTTTGGTAACATCACTACCAACCTTCTTCTTACACAACTGCTTCTAGAGACAGAGACTATAATAATCATTGTGGGTCAATATAAAAAAAGCTGTCATTTAATTGTACTGTGAGAGAAATTATGGAGAATTTGGTGTCTCTTTGAGACTGGATAGAAATTTAACATTATTCACATTGTCACCTACATAGTCACCAAAACATCTTTTTGCAGTACGTTCCTATGAACACTGTCATGTAGGAGCACCTGTTCCATCTTTAATCGGATGGTAATTAATACTGCTTTTCGGTGTAAGACTTGATGATTAAAAACACATCATTGCTTTGGCTGTTGGCACCGGAAAGATGACTTCAAACCCTGCTGTCTTTGCAGGCAGCATGGCCCCACTTTTTATCATCAGGGCTTTCTGGAACTGCTGAGCTGCTAAGGATGAACATTGCAACAAGTGTAGGGAATGTTCAAAGTGTGAATATATAAATGTTTTGCCATTAAAGTTAATTGTGCACACACTTTGTAATGTAGTTTTTTAAAAATGCAAACCTGTGTGAGAGGCTGTGATTTCACAATTTTTTTTTTCACAGTCTATCTCCATTCATAATTACAATATGTCAACTGGTGAGAGGGAAGTTAGGGTGTGGTGCGTGGTCACTCAGGTTAGTGTTAGTAATCTGGAAAGGGTTAGAAGTGGTACAGCGTTGGGGTTGTAAGTTGCTAGAGTAGATGGGCAAACGCACAGTCGCCATAGCAACAGTTTGATCGGGCTGTGGCTTTTAGGCCTGCAGCGCGCGTGGTGACGGAGTGGACAGGTTGCGCTGATGACCTGAGGTGTGGGGGATGCTTGAATCAGACTGACTCTATCTCTCTTGCACTCTCTACCTCTCTCTGCCATCTGCACCCCAAAGAGCCACTTTGATTGGATTAGCCATGAATTAATGAGACAGGCTTGAAGACCAGCCTCTGTTGTGGAAATCTGTTATCGTATCTTTATGCACCGTTTATGTCAGCATGTGTGCTTGTGTGTTCACTCGCAGGCCCCAACTGTAATCTTGATTTATTGAACGACGACCGGTACATGGAATTCCCAATTACACAAAGTTGTCATCAGCAACCTGTTGCTAATCTTCACTATGAAACGTGTGTCTGCTGTCTCTTCATGGCCCCCTGTTGATCTCGGCATTCAAATTCAGCAAGTGTCTCTTGTGGTTTAAGCTAAAACAACATTGTTATGTAGTTATTTGGGGGGGAAAGCACTGCTCTCTTCAAACTGTTGGACAATTCTCCCTTCTGAAAGTAACTTTGAAAAGCTCTCACTTGGCTTGGTTCTGTTTTGAGTTGGCATGAATGTAAAGCAAGCTTGAAGAATAGACTGTTTCACACTTGATGACTTAAACATTCTTCCAGCCTCCCACCACCAAAGCGAGCGTCTCATCCTGTCCTCTTCAATCAAGTCTAAAGCAGCACAAAGTCCACACATTTCTTAATAATAGCACCACAGGAATAGCTCTGTGTCCCCCAGTGTCTGAAATTAATAGCTTACATAGTGTTTATTGTTGTAAGTTTCTACTTAGCGTGAGATGGAGGGATCAGGTGGGGGATGGCATTGTTTGGTTTGGGAAGTATTCTGTTGGTTGCATAGCAACAGGCTCCTGGAAACGGGAGTGGACGGTGTTGCCACTAGCAACGGTTGTTGCTCTGCAAACAATGTGAGCCAGTGCAAACACGAGCCAAGACTGTGAGCTCCTGCGTTTAATTGAACATCTGTATGTGTTTTTCCCTGATTGAGTCCTGTTAGAGTTTCAACTGTCAGAGGCGCATGTTCAAATCTTGTTTGTATTGTTCACATTGTGGGCTGGATAATTAGTGACCCTTTAAAAGGGTCTGAATATTTTAATTAATATTTTATAACAGCTTTTAAAACTCCGGTATAACTCTTAAGGCATTTGGTTGTCATCTGGTATCAGTATGAACAAGACTCAGGGCTTCGCAAGAAAACCCTGTTGATTATGTGAGTGTGTTTGTGGAATCAAGGTGTCTCTAGGCTGGAGGCGTTGAGGCCTAACCCTAAACAGCAGGGTGTCCAGAGTAGCATTTTGCAGTCATGTTCTTTATATCCTGCTGTGTTGTACCTTTGTGTGTTTTAAAGCTGCGAGTTGGAAGTTTGAGTGACTTTTAACCTTCTGTGACAGCGAGTAGAAATACTTCCCTTTGCTTCTGTTTTTCCTTTTCAAACACATTTGGCACACTTCATTACATACCTATTAAAGTCACACTTTTAATAATTGGTTTAATTGTTTTGAGCACAATCCAATCTGCTCATAAAGAAGGTTTTGGGCTTAAGTGACCTTCTCTATTTGAAATGACCAGTCTAAAGATAAACAATGGATGTTTTTTTGCAAGTGTATTTCTACCTTGGCTGACACTTCTTTGACAAATTCCTATCCTTAGCATGATGCTCCAGCAGTGCAGAAGTTCTTAAAGTGACCCATCTACGGCAACAGATATTTCTTAATAGAGGTGAGAAATAATAATATAAGATATTTACACAAATGATAATTTGGGCTTTACTTGTTTCAAGACTGTGTTATGTTGTTGTTGTTTTTAGATTGACTCACACAGTAATTTCAACATCGGCCTCTGTCAGTGTGTTAGTCATCGCCTGATTCTGCAGAAAAGCCCGTGGTGTCACGCCCACATGTACTGTTGTTCGTTCTTGAAGAAGACAGTACTTCCCTTCTATACTCACTGACGGTTTGAAAATATTATGAGTCTGTAGATTGGTCCCATTCTTTCTTGTCTACCTTGTTTTTATAGTAAATTTTTATAATAGTTTAGTAGTAATTTTATGATAGTTGAGCTATTGTTTATTGGGCGGAAGTAATCGTAAACCATTCTGCGTTGATGTGAGTATACACTGTCCATGACCACGACAATCAAACGAAATCAACCCTGTGATGGTCCACCTTCTTATCAAGTGTGAGACTGAAATGTGCTGTGTTTCACAGTTCAGGGTTTCCCCTAAACTGCCAAGATACCTGTGGCGGTGGGTACGGCTGGGCGATATATCGAGTTTGTAAGATATATCGATATATTTTTAAACAAGATATGAATTAAGAGAATATCCATGGATGGATGGATGGATGGATGGATGAATGAATTAAGAAAATATCGTAATATCAATACAATTTATTTCACGTCGAAATTACCAAACACCGCTTATTTGTTGTGTTCCTTGATCTCCCCCGCTTCCCACTCCCTCTCAAAACTCTATGAACTACCAAACCCCTAAGATTAGAGCAAAACATTACGGACAGGCCATTTAGAGGCAAGATAGGGCGGGTCATCGAACCAGGAAGGGAAATCACAACAGACACGCACATCCCAAATGACGACGAGAGAGTCGGAGAAGAGAAGAGGGAATTTTCAAGCATGCGATTCATATATTAAAAAAACTAGTGGAAGATGGCAGAGGGATTCTCTTCCTTAGATTTTTCTTGTAGCGATGTAGACGACATCCTGGAAACCCACAATGCGTCTACTTGGCCACATTTGGACAAATGTATGCGTCTGGATTAGGGCTGCAACAACTAATCGATTAAAATCGATTATAAAAATAGTTGCCGATTAATTTAGTCATCGATTCGTTGGATCTATGCTATGCGCAGAAGCTACTTTTTTTAATTTTTTTTATTTTTTTATTTTATTTTTTATAAACCTTTATTTATAAACTGCAACATTTACAAACAGCTGAGAAACAATAATCAAAATAAGCATGGTGCCAGTATGCTGTTTTTTTCAATAAAATACTGGAAAGGATAAAAATGTAGTTTGTCTCTTTTATCCGATTATTAATCGATTAATCAAAGTAATAATCGACAGATTAATCGATTATCAAATTAGTTGTTAGTTGCAGCCCTAGTCTGGATAACACATTCATTTGAATTGTTTACCATAAACGGCCAGCGAGCGGACAGACTTAAAAAACGGGTTAAAAAAAGTGACTGTTGTGTAGGGCTGGGCGATATGGCCTTTTATTAATATCTCGATATTTTTAGGCCATGTCACGATACATGGTATATATCTTAATATTTTGCCATAGCCTTGAATTAACACCTGATGCATATAATCACAGCAGTATGATGATTCCAGTGTTTCCCACACATTCATTTGTGGCGGCCCGCCACGAAAGATTTACGTCCGCCACAAATAAAAAATATTTAAAATTTTTATTTTTATTTTATTTATTTATTTATTTAAATTCCTGTCCATCTTCTCAGGCAAATCATATAGTTGATGTAGATGCCCATATAGGCTGTTCAGATTTACTTTACAAAAGAGAAGTGTAGGATACTTCTCTTGTTGCCTTATTTGTATTTGACCACTACTGTTTTCTGTTTATTTGTTATTGACTGTGGCAGGACACCTCTGCCTCTGTTTCACTTTATGTTGCTGGTAAATAATATGGTTGTAGTAGTAGGCTAAAGTTAAATTATTTAGTATGCACTAATTAAAGGGGCAGAGCTTTAAGAGACATTTTAGCTTTTATGTTTTATAAGATATATTTTTTGTAAGAACCACAACTAATAAATATATTTCAGTGAATAACTTATTGTTCAAATCTGTATATAAATATGTACATAAAGTGTTGCAATTATATTGTAAAATGGATGGATGGATGGACGTTTAAAACAAAACTGTTATTATTAATTAGTAAGTATACATTTTTTGAGCCTTTTTAGAGAAAATCATATCATTGTAGTAAATTATGCAAATTACTCGATGATGTCATGGTGACCACGCCCCCACCGCCACAGGTATCTTGGCAGTTTATGGGAAACACTGGATTCTATGTGTCTACATTAAAACATTCTTCTTCATACTGCATTATTATATGCTCATTTTAAACTTTCATGCAGAGAGGGAAACCACAACTAAGTCAATTTACCAAAACTGTATTTATTAAACTGTTATTAAGCAGTGGCACAAACATTCATGTCATTTCCAAAACAGAAAGTGCAAGATTATCAGAGACATTTTAAAACAAGCCATTAGTGCACTTTTGTGCACAATAATAATAATAATAATACCTGGGATTTATATAGCGCTTTTCTAAATACCCAAAGTCGCTTTACACGTGTGTGGGGGGATTAAAACAACTTATTAGGAAAATAAACTAAGAAAAGAAAAAAGAAAAAAATAATAAAGAAACACCAAGGGCAGGGTCAGTTTGGAAAGGCTAATGTGAAGAGGTGAGTTTTTAGGGTGGTTTTGAAGGTAGGGAGGGAGGGGGCATCTCTGATGTGCCTGGGGAGAGCGTTCCAGAGAGAGGTATGTCACTAAGATGACATATCAAAACAACACTAAATTAAAGTGCACTTTTTGTACAGAACGCACAAGATATTTTAATAACTGTCAAATAAAAATTAGCTGCATAATAGGAAATCAAATAGTGTATGTCCTTCACTATGTGGTAGGTTCCTGCGGACGTTATCTCCTTCTGTTGTTGACTACTTTTTTCATACGGTGTTGATGGCCTACTCAGTGGCCTAGTGGTTAGAGTGTCCGCCCTGAGATCGGTAGGTTGTGTGTTCAAACCCCGGCCGAGTCATACCAAAGACTATAAAAATGGGACCCATTACCTCCCTGCTTGGCACTCAGCATCAAAGGTTGGAATTGGGGGTTAAATCACCAAAAATGATTCCCGGGCACGGCCACCGCTGCTGCCCACTGCTCCCCTCACTTCCCAGGGGGTGATCAAGGGTGATGGGTCAAATGCAGAGAATAATTTCGCCACACCTAGTGTGTGTGTGTGACAATCATTGGTACTTTAACTTTAATGTGGATATGGAAGACGGCAGACTCAATTGGGTCAGTGCTGGTTGCTTTGACATTTTGTTGGTGTGGCACCGAACGGAGATGTTGACATGCGGAGTTTCAAGCACTCCTTATTCTCTAGCGGGTGACTTTTCAAATGATGCTATAAATTAGCAGTGGTGCTAAGTTGCTAACGCTTTTGCCGCATACTTGTTCGACGTCTTCCCGCTTGAAGCCAGACGATGGACCCCATGCTGTTTTTCTTGGGAATAAATTCTTCCTTCATTTGTTACCAGATTCGCACCTTCTCTCTCTCGTATTACCACTCACACCACTCCGCTTGCATCACAGCTAACTTTACCCATGTTGCTACCTCTCTGCTCCACGGGAGCGTATGACGTTGCACGCGCTATGTGACGTATGTAAGAAGGTGCGCTTGTTTTATGTCTCTGTGAGAAGGAGAGACAACAAAGAGTGAGAAGAGCCTGTAGTGTAATGCCCGCAGCTAAAAGCAACTGCGTGAGAACGTATACTCGAATATCACGATATAGTCATTTTCTATATCGCACAGAGACAAACCCGCGATATATCGAGTATATTCGATATATCGCCCAGCCCTACTGTTGCGCAAAATATACGCAAAATTGAAACACTAAGCTCATCCAAAACATATTACATACAACACAAGGAAGGGTTTTAAATGTAAAAAATAAATCATCATAGGTCCCCTTTAACTATAAGTTAATACATTAATAAAATAGTAAAAAAAAATGTTTCACTAATAATCATTCAAAAATTTACTTTTTTTACCAAATTCTAAAATATATTTTAGCATATGCATGACAAAAATGGTACATTTGTCGCATATAGTGGTAGCTCAACCTACCAAGCTCATAACTATAATTGAGCATCGTAATTTAAAGCAAATCCTACCCATTGGATTGAATTTAAAATTAATTTAATCCATGCTTGGCTCTCCCAGAACAGCACAATTTTAACATTTAACATCACTTTTAAAAAGAAAAACTGACTTTTAGATGAGAAATATTGTTTTAAAAAACAACATTATAGTAATGCAAACTACTACAGTACTGTAGTTTTTATGAAAGTAACAGGATAGGTAGACAATGGAAAATTCCCAAGGCCAACAATCCCGTAAACGCATCACCTGTATTTTGTAATACAGTAGAAATTATGTAAAGCGTTTTACCTGTTCCAGCAGATTGAACATTGAAGTTACCAAAGATGGAAGCAAGGAAAGGCGTTGGGGGGAAAAAGAGGATATTCCTAGTTAAGCGATCTCCCACAGTCAGTGTTGTGGTCGAGAACAGTTAACGCTTTTCAGGCGATGTGCTGGGAGAGTTACTAGGCTGGAGCGGAGACAACATGGAAGGAGCAAATTTCAGCAGCAGGAGGATGTCGGCAGGAAGGCTGTGAAAGCTGGATTGTTGCTAAAGGTTTTAATCAATCAATCAAAGTTTATTTATATAGCCCTTAATCACAAATGCCTCAAAGGGCTGCACAAACCGCAACGACATCTTCGGCTCTGATCCCACATTAAGGCAAGAAAAAACTCAACCGGGTAACCGGTGCAATGGATGCTGAGTGAATAGGGTTAATAACGTGAGAGTCCAGTCCATAGTGAGGCCAGCAGGGGATCCTCATGCATGTGGACACGTCGGCAGGGCAGAGACGTCACCAACTGATGGAGAGGAGTGGTCCAACCCAGGTCCCGACTTGGAACAGCTAGCGCAACCTCCGTGGAAACTGATCCTTGGCCAACTGATAACCTCTCCGCGCAGGAGACTGGGGCGAAGCAGAAAAGAGAGACGGCAGATCAACTGGTCTAAAAAGGGGTCTATTTAAAGACTAGAGTCTACAAATTAGTTTTAAGATGGTTTGGTTACCTTGTATCTCAAGTTACTCGTAAATGAAGGTACTCGTAGTCTTAAGCGGAGGTACCACTGTATGCTGATTTCACTTATATGTTCCCTATGACTTTTGCTGTCATTTATATGCTTGTCTGTCTCTTTGGTCCACGCAGCATTCGTATTTGATCAAGAAAAAGCCAAGGTACAGACGTGGTTGCACCTGTTGCTTTGAGGTGGTACATTACTACAACTTGTCAAATGTTTTTTGGGGCGTTGTGTTGTTGGCTTGTATTGTTATGACTTATTACTATATGGCTTGATTTAGTGATGTTCTTCTCCCATCTTGTCTACACACTCTTCATTGTCCAACCAGATTTCTGTCTTTAATGCTGCTCATTAAATGAAAGCATCCCACCCCCACCCCTGAACATCGGCACATCTCCCATTTCCTCCCCCACTCAGCTCTTCGCGGTCGTACTCCAAAGTTCTTGTAGAAGGGAGGCGGACGTTGGCGGCTGGGGGAAGGGGTGAATGGGGAGGGAGGAGAGGTTTGAGTTGGGGGTGGTTGTCATGGATTCCTCACCATGGCAACCAAAATACGTTTGGAAAGCATTGAGGAATTTCCTCTCGTCAGCTGGATTATTTGGGCCCTCAGAAAGTAGGTTTCATTCGAAACGTGCTAGATATCATTAAGACCTTAGCAGAGGCTTGAAACCTGTTGTCATTTTCATCCTTTTCATTTTTCGTTTTTTAATTTTTTTTCCACTTCTCCTTGTCATTAGAGTCTTCTCATAACCCACCTTGCTCAAACTAAGCCTATTTAAAGGCCTACTAAAATAAATTTTTTAAATTTAAACGGGGATAGCAGATCTATTCTATGTGTCATACTTGATCATTTCGCGATATTGCCATATTTTTGCTGAAAGGATTTAGTATAGAACAACGACGATAAAGATCGCAACTTTTGGTATCTGATAAAAAAAGGCTTGCCCCTACCGGAAGTAGCGTGACGTAGTCAATTGAACATATACGCAAAGTTCCCTATTGTTTACAATGATGGCCGCATGAAGTGAGAGAGATTCGGACCGAGAAAGCGACAATTTCCCCATTAATTTGAGCGAGGATGAAAGATTTGTGGATGAGTAAAGTGCAAGTGAAGGACTAGTGGGGAGTTGAAGCTATTCAGATAGGGAAGATGCTGTGAGAGCCGGGGGTGACCTGATATTCAACTGGGAATGACTACAACAGTAAATAAACACAAGACATATATATACTCTATTAGCCACAACACAACCAGTATTTATATTTAATATGCCACAAATTAATCCTGCATAAAAACACCTACGTGTTTGTTATGCTAGCTCCTAGCTCCTCTGCTAGCTCCTAGCTCCATAGAACGCGCCAATACAATTCAAACACCTGATCAACACACACAATCACTCAGCCCAAAAGACCGTTCACCTAACCCAAGGTTCATAAAGCTTATATATTTTTAAAAAGTTACGTACGTGACGCACACATACGGTCAAGCTATCAAATGTTTAGCAGCCAAGGCTGCATACTCACGGTACCTGATATTCAGCTGGGAATGACTACAACAGTAAATAAACACAAGACATATATATACTCTATTAGCCACAACACAACCAGGCTTATATTTAATATGCCACAAATTAATCCTGCATAAAAACACCTACGTGTTTGTTATGCTAGCTCCTAGCTCCTCTGCTAGCTCCTAGCTCCATAGAACGCGCCAATACAATTCAAACACCTGATCAACACACACAATCACTCAGCCCAAAAGACCGTTCACCTAACCCAAGGTTCATAAAGCTTATATATTTTTAAAAAGTTACGTACGTGACGCGCACATACGGTCAAGCTATCAAATGTTTAGCAGCCAAGGCTGCATACTCACGGTACCTGATATTCAGCTGGGAATGACTACAACAGTATATAAACACAAGACATATATATACTATATTAGCCACAACACAACCAGGCTTATATTTAATATGCCACAAATTAATCCTGCATAAAAACACCTACGTGTTT
>NC_084749.1:33291856-33324356 GCF_033978785.1 Entelurus aequoreus | reverse complement strand
AATGGTTATTATTTGGTGTTTGCATGTCAAATTGTGTTCAGAATTTACATTGAAACAACAACAGACTTTGATAGTAAGGTAGTGCTGTATATTGTTTTGGTAATGGCGCAGTCAATCAGTAACTGAAAGCTGCTGATTTAAAGCTGAGTTCTTCCTCCAGCTTCCTATGCTGATAAGTGTCTTTCTCTGGCTGAGCCTGGCCCACTGACTGTGTCTTTGCTTCTTATTGAGTGCCCACATTGTTTCTTGGGAGTCAAAAGGGATGTTTCAAGTCTCTGGAATGGGGGGACCTTGGCATGCCAACTGCACCATTCTATTGCATTCACCTTTTTTATTGACACTAAACTAACACATTGTACCACATTTTGCACAGGTTTTCAAATGATGTCATTTTGCATGCTATCATGAAAGCGTACATTTGGGGAAAAATTTAATAAGCCGGGCCTGCTGTTTGCAATGAAACTTGCCTTGATAGCATTTAGCTTTTGGCACCATAAAACACAGCTGCTTGCATGGATTTGATTTTACTTGCTTCATTCACTGCTGCTTCATCCATCTATGAGACGACGTTTTTCTGTGTGAAGTACATTCCTGATGAATAAATGGTAGAAATAGTTTTGGCGGAACAGCCTGTAACACAATATTTAACCACTGCAACCAAGTTGAGTTTAAAAAAACCCAAACAAGTATTTTAAGGAGGTAAAACCCAAAAAAGATGGACACACCTTTTCCATTACACTACCGATTACCATATTTTCCGGGCTATAGAGCGCACCGGTATATAAGACGCACCCACTAAATTATAGAAGAAAAAAACATGTTTCCATATATTAACCGCATCAGACTATAAGCCACAAATATATACAATGTAAAATTTGTTATTTATACAGAAAGATTGTGTAAATGTTTATTTACATACCTTAATTGTTTCCAAACGGTGCCAGTCACACGGCAATACAACGGCTGATTAAACAAAACAGCAGTAATCGTCATAGACACACTAACTGCAAATGCTACCTCTCCAATCAGCTAAAGAGTCCGTAACTCCACAGTGACGTGTTGGTGAATTTACTCAGGAATTTGTGAAACAAACAATACAAAAATAATGCCATTGTAGGTTAATACTACTAACACAGACACTTGTAAAAGTATTAGCATATTAGCTAATGCTAACAACGCTAGCTTCATTACATTACAATAGCACGTACACATTTGCATGAAAACATTCCTACAGACATCACACATGGGACGGTTTAGCAAATATGAAAAGTTTTAGATATATTGTAAAACTTACAAATGTTGCTTGGAGTGATGAATGAAGAATCCATACGTGTAAAATTGTTATGGAGGACAAGAAAACGGAACGACACTTGTACTTCTGGTTTAAAGCACTAAACGAAAGAAAATACTGTAGATGTTCACCCCGCAACAACTGCAGTGAGCGAACTCGTCTAAAAGATGGCACCGTAGCACAAACAATAACACACCTTTTTAGTGTCTCTACTTGTCTTTAATGAAAACTATTTGTTGAACACAAAACATTATGGTTGTTGGCAAATAAAGAAAATCCATAACTTAGCAGCACTGCTTAATAAACCGCAGTGTTCAAAGTGTAGGAAAAAAGTAGCGGCTTATAGTCTGGAATTTATACTATTCTTTTTCCTTAAATTCACAAATCTGTGCCTGTCAGTTTGCAATGCATCTTATATAAAATATGTCCACAAAACAAATTGAATTTTAAAATTGCCCTGAATTTATTTTGCATTCATTCTTTGTAGGTGCAGCAATCACAACATGTGTATCCATCCCAGGTGCACTATGTAGGGGAAGGTGGAGAGGCAGTTTACACTAATGGAACAATGTGAGCATTTTTACATCATTTCACTTTACTGCAAGAGTATCGCACATGTTCTACAAAGTACACTTCACACGCAATTTCCCCTTAGCTTTTTAATAAAGTCTATCCATCTAGATGTTCATCTTTAATATCTGTGTTGTCATGCCATCATGGTTTTTAAAGCCACTGTGGCATAGCTAGGATTCAGCCTCCCAATAATACCTACAGCGGTACCTCGGTTTTCGTACGCCCCACTTTTCATAGTTATTGTTTTTTGTTGAAAATGTTTGGCAAATGTCTGCGCCTGTTTTTGTATGCCCTCTCAGGTTATTTTATGGCCAAACATTGCGTCTAACAAACTAGTGTTTTCCCACATATCATTTGGTGAATTGAGTGTCCAGAACGGATCACCAGTCAATGAATCAATCAAAATGTATTTATATAGCCCTTAATAACAAGTTTCTCAAAAAAAAAAAAAGAAACCTTGAGAAGGGACCGCAGATGTAGGGACCCCACTTCCAAGGTGATCGGTCGCAGTGAAATATTGGTCCACCCTGGGTCACAACTCAGGTCAGCTAGCACCTAATCCAGACTGGTACTTCTCCAGAAATGATCCGTGGTCACCTGGTATCCTCTCCTGGCAGAAGAGGGGGGATCTGAAAAGGTGTCTATCTAAAAACTAAAGCTATATAATATTAATATTACTAAAGGAAAATTGCTTCTGTGTTTGTATGACTCTGTCTTCGCCGAACATTTTGGAACTGATTACCAACGAAAAACAAGGTACCACTGTAGTTCTTTACAACTAATATAATATGTAGTCTCTTGCTATATTTCGGAACATTGTTATTTGTCCTCGCTGCATGCTAACCACAGTGATTTCTCACAGTCGCACAGCCTACTACAACCCAGAGGCTCAGTTGTACGGTCAGAGCAGTGGGGGATCGTACTTTGACTCGCAGGCGGGTGGTGCTCATGTTGCCACGGTGGTCTCCTCTGCCAGTGGTGGGGTGCCACCCCATAGCATGGTGGGCATTGCCATGGACGTAAGCAGCAGCCATATCATCTCTAGCGGCAGCACCTATTTGATCCATGGAGGAAACATGGAGGGAAGTCGCAACCATATATCTCACTCATCTCGCTCCTCTTCAGCTATGGTGAGCATCCTACTTTCTTGCAGTACTCTTTCTATTACAGGGATAATCATCTAGAGAAAATGTAGTTATGTGAACTACAATGTGAGCCATTGCAGAATGATCCAAGTAAGTTAGCACTGGAATGGTCATTGTGTCACTGCGTGATTATTATGTGACAAAAAGATAGTCCACACTAGCTGCCACAGTTTTCTTGCCCCTTAACCACTGGATTAAGTAGCAGGTTGCAAAACTGCATTGACGAGGTGCCATCGTTCCTCTATTATAGCAAGTATATAGTAACATGGATCAAGTAGGCCCACCGAAAAGTCTCCAAACTGGCAGGTGTTACTATCCAAGCGGCAAAATAGTACGTACTCCATTGGCAGGGACATGCCCTAAACTTTACAGCAGCCATAGTTGGGACATCCCGGCACTGCAGTGAACCAGGACCAGGAGAGCCTGTAGAATGGGGACGCTGGTTTAAATAATTTAGCTCTGTCGTTTTTTTAGAGGTTTTCACAGGCACTCGAAGGCCCTACGAAAGAAAGCAACCCCTGGGGCTCATTACCATTTGGCCAAGAGCCCTCGGGAGAATTCTTAGGGGTTGGAACGATGCCTCCTTCTTTTTTTCTTTTTCTTCTATGTCTCCAGTTGGCTGCAGTAGCACGTCCTTTTCTTTTGGTCTTGATTTCCTTCGCAACTGAATGTCACTGGCTTTATCTACTGTATTGCTTCACAAATCAAAGACAAAATTCTAAAATAGATTTATACTGTACGTCAATGTAGTCTTTGTCCTGTTTGTTTTCCACATGGCATTGTTGGATAGGTTTTGGTACTTGGGGGGTGGCATTGCTGGTCTATTGTCTCTAAGCTTGACGTGACCTGTGCCCTTAATTGTAGTTCCTATTTGCATACATTAGAGTTTTCTGACAGAGCTAACTACACTCGAGGTCCCTTGATTTGCATGCTGTTGTGTGGCAATAATGGATTTGGCGGCAACACTGACTGATTTGAATGGAAATGCAATGATCTGGCTGCTTGCTAACAGTCTTATTTCCTTTTATCTATTTTTTGTGTTTTAATGTACTTCTGCTTACTTCTGACTTTTTCCCCCTTTCTCACTCTTTTGCCTCCTCCCCCTTCTGTGTCCAACTTTTTTTTTGCATGGTCCTTCTTTCTTTAGCTTGAAATGGCGATTGAAAACCTCCAAAAGTCTGAAGGAATTGCAAGTCACAAAAGCAGCCTGCTCAACAGCCATGTAAGTCTATCTGGAACTTTCTTTAAAAAGGACAGAATCTGTGAGGGATGGGGAGAAATCTGTGGCTTATCCTGTAGGTAGTGTGTTTCTACTCATTGAACACACCACCTACCGCTAGCTCGACTAACATTGCACTGTCCCACTGGCACGCATAAATGTCCCAGTATTACACATCCCTCGTTTGCTTTCATTTGCTGTCACTTACATCTCTGCATGGATTTGTTGTATGTGATTTTTCCAAACATATTACTTTTGTGGCAATAAGACACTTTGATAGAACCCGAAACAGTCATTCCTGTCCCTTTATGACGGAGTGTACTTGGACTTGGACACATTTAGCCGATCATTAAATGATTGTGCTGGGCTACACCTTGACAGACTATGACAAATCATGAATGAAAAATTTTGTTTTGTGATGCGCAAAACCTAAGCTCATCAGTGTACATAACTGAATTCCCCTTCTGATTACCTGCTAGCGAAACTGTGCCTACAAACTTTGAAGGGTTCATATTATGATTTTTTGACACTTCCTTGTGGTCTACATTGTTGTGGTTGTTTGGACAAAATTTCGCATAAATGTTGTTTTTACAGACCCGTATTTAAACCCTTCTCTGAAAACAAGCCGTTTTGGAGCCTCCAGCTGAGTGAAACTGTTTCTACGCCCCGACAGCCATTTTTGTAGTTTTAAGGAACTGTGTCAGGCCAGACGCCGAGTTATCTAGTAGTTGTTAAAAACAGTGCAGTGCAGACAAAAAGCAACATTTTAAGTGCAATACAAAACACAAATGAACAATCTCAGGGCATTCACAGACATGCAAATAAACAATGTATGGTAAACCCTAACTCTGTAACTACCTGTGCCAGTGTCCTACTTGTTAATAATATCAATAGTGAGTAGGATGCTACATGCAAACATACTTTTACAAATTGTCATATACTGTATCTAGAATTATAAGACATATTGCTTTATTGTATCCATTGTTGTCATAAATTGTATGAACTGACACAGCAATCATTTTGGGTAACTCCTTCTGTATATTCAAAAGTACAACATACATTACCTACTCATTTAAAGATAGTCAGAAAACATGACAATGTATAGAGATATTGCTGCCATACGTCACAAGAAGGGGAACATCTCAGACTCATTTGGAACAGGGAAAAATAGTTCTTATAAATTTGAAGTCAAATGTTCTCATGGAGACCCCAAATACACAAAAACAGATGGGGTTTGCATTTATGACTCCTTTAAGACCATTTTTTAAAAAATCCTACAAAGTAATTTAGTTATATTATTAAAACTTGCTTTTGAAGAATAAGACAAAAATATACTTTCTGCAGAAAACTACTCAAATTGTATATTTCAAATTTGTAGATCTTTTCTTAAAGGGTTCCTGGAGGAAGCGGGGCTCCCCTCTAATTTAATAGTAGAGGAAACACTTGCATATGTGTTTCCCATGTTTTGGTATGATAAGATTTGTTGCTCCTGTCCATTGTCCGCCAGATGACGATCAATGGACATTTTCCATTGGACGATTCTGATTCTGTCGTGTATATGTTTAGCTCCAGTGGCTGCTGGACAACTACGAGACTGCAGAGGGGGTGAGCCTGCCCCGGTGCTCCCTCTATAACCATTACTTGCGGCATTGCCAGGAACAGAAACTCGATCCCGTCAATGCAGCCTCCTTTGGCAAGCTTATCCGCTCCGTCTTCATGGGCCTCAGGACCCGCCGCCTCGGAACCAGGTACGACTTGGAGTCTGTCCTTTCACCCCCTGGTCGTGATAACTGTAATCATGTAGCTATTAGCAATGTGACGAGTATGATAATGCTTACAGACATTGGAGGCGGGCTAATGACAGTGATTACACTGATGACATGTTGTCTGGCTTTATATCTTTCAGGGGAAACTCAAAGTATCATTATTACGGCATCCGGGTGAAGCCAGATTCTCCACTAAACCGGCTGCAGGAAGACACCCAGTACATGGCCATGAGGCAGCAGCCTGTCCACCAGAAGCAAAGGTCAGCATTCCTAGCTTATGCTCTCCTCATATATTGTTATGTTTTCTTTGATTCATAAAGTTTGATGTTACATATTTGAAGCTAACACAAATGTCTCACTATAGTAAGACGTGCCTCCGATATCCTGTTCTGTCTCGTGCGTGTGTAGGTTCAAACCTCTGCAGAAGGTGGATGGAATGTCCGACAACCTTTGTGTAAGTTCCCACTGCAACAACACTCCGGAGCAATCTGTAGCAGCTCAGAGCCAGCACCATCAGCAGTACATCGGTCAGTACACAAGTGGAAATAATACTTTTTTTTATTTACATGCAAACATAAATGTAACTTGTTATATACTTCAATGAACACATGCATGTGAGTGACCAAAGTCAGTGATGACCTGCTGGCTTTTGTGGTTCACGCAGACACATCCCACAGCTTGCCTGAGTTTCCAACTCCTGAAGTGGGCAATCAGCCTCCGCCCGAGCACATCAGTATGAACGATATCAAGAAGCTGCAGACGCTCTACAGAGACCACTGCGAGGTAGGTGTTGGCCATGCATCTTCAACACACTTGTGGTCTTCTCGCCTCTATTTGTAGTTTTTCACACAACAAAACCCTTAAGATATTTAGGCCTTGTTCACACTGCAGGTCAATTTCGATTTATTTTGCCCATTTGCGACCTGTATCTGATTTTTTTCAGGTCTGTGCGAACAGTGCAATCCCAAATGTTTCATATCCAACCCAGGCCTCTGTCGTATGTGGATATAAATCGGATATATATGCAACGCGTCCTCAATGTGAACGCTTTCGCCCCGATCAGGTCACATTTATCTGACCATAACGTCATCAAAAAGCAATAAGCGTCATAAATATTTGCCAAAATTGACGGTTACAAATTAAATAGTTGACAAGGCAGTAGAAAACAGGTGAAAATAATATGTTTTAGGAACTCACATGAAAGTTTAACTACTCCTGTCTCTGACTGCTCGCCCACAGACACCCTTTTCAAGCAGACATCGAAGCTAAATATCCCGTAAAATTGCGAGAGCCGAAATACTTGTCCTCTTCCCCCTTAATCTTCTACACGCAATAATTTGATTCAGAAAATGTTGATTTTGATCGCACAAAATCCTTGAAATCCTCGAAGACCGACTATACACTTGTCCTCTTCCCCCTTAATCTTCTACACGCAATAATTTGTTTCAGAAAATGTTGATTTTGATCGCACAAAATCCCTGAAATCCTTGAAGACCGACTATAGTGGAAGCCGTGTTTACTTATGGAAACACTGCAGTGCGTGCGATGTCATAACATCATGTCTGCCTGCGGGTCAGATTGTATTCACATTAGAAATAGCTTTTTTTTGTAATGTGAACAGCCACTGAAAAGATCAGATTTGACAAAAAAATCTGAATTGGACATCCGATCCTGGGCCTTAAATAATAATCTATGTAGCAGACTTACATTTCATTCAATTTATTTAATTTCAAGCACAAAATCATTTGATGTCCACAGCAGTGGTTATCACATATTTTCTGTCACACACACCCTTGGGAGTAGCATTTTTTTATGCCGCTCCCCTTGAATGGAAATACTATTGAGAACTTAAGATAACTATTTATTTTGATGTCACTTATTTATTTGCTGTACAAACCATTACATGTTTTGCTTCTACCTCATTGTCAAAACAGATGAATAAAATGAGCTGACATCTGCAACAACTTAAAAACAATTAACTCAACCCCCCCTTCTTCGATCACACAATTCCTGTTAGCTGACTGAACCACATGGTAAAAGTGTGTTTCATGTCACATAATCATTGTTTACTTCATATTGATGCAAACAAGCTGTATAGGAAAGACTGTGCAGTTGTACCTCAACTTAATTGGTTCTGAGACGGAGCTCTTAACTCAAAATACTTGTATCTCAAATGAACACCGCCTATTGAAGTTAATTAAAATCAATTTAATTGGTGCTTGGCCCCCCAACACTAGACTATTTTAACATTTAGCATGCTTTTTGAAAAGAAAAACTAACTTTTAGATGAGAAATAATGTTTGAAAAACAATACAATAGAGTGTACTAGTAACAACTACACTAGTTTTAAGAAATAATGTAATAATAATGTACAGCATTCACCTTAGAGAGGGGAATTCTATGGTAACTCCTTCAAGCTGCTTCTCTGTCAAACACACCATCAGCAGCTTTTCCATATTGTTATAGATAAATATCCCTCAATTAGATACTATTTTAATGTTTTTGCAGACTAGCAGTAATGTGCTCAAATTTATTTGCCAAGTTGGCCACACACATGACCATGTTTTTGAAGATTCCTTTTTAGTAATTGAATGAATAACATCCACTTCTTCTGGCTTTCTTGTACGCCAACTAATGCTTGTTAATCTTGTTAATTCTCGCTTGCAATCTAAAGCATAACAATTAGGCGAGAGAACACTCAAAACACTCAAGTTGAAGTACCGCTTTTTTTATTTGCTGATTACATTTCTTTTAATAAATGAATTATTCTGCGACTTCAGTGGCTGACTACAATCCGTCAGGTCCATTAGCTTTGTCCGACATTGTTGGATTGTGTCATTCCCTTGATTTGTGAGGCCATGAATATGAGAACTAAGTTGAATAATAAGAAACATTACAATCAGGGAGCTTAACAGACAGGAGCGTGTGTGATTAAAGCAGCCAAGTGCTTTATCGCATTATCACTGGCAACCCTTGTCCATCCTCCCCATGCTCCCTTTGTTCCAGCTGTCTTTTCATCCACAAGCAGCTTTCAAGACATGCCAATTAACCTTTCTGTGCGCTGGGTGGACATCTTGGTGTCTTTGTGGTGGCCCCCTCGCAGGCCTTTTGTGTTGCCTTGTCTGTGGACGGGCACACAGGCTCCCGTCTTTGTCTGCCAGCACATTTCTGTCACTCTCACACCGCTTTTTGCTTCCGACTGCTGACTTACTGTAGTTCCTTTCGCTTGTGAGACAACGATGACCTGTTATCTCATTACCTGAAGCTTCTTCTTATTTAATGACAGATTATTTGGTTTGTTTATGGCTGAAAATGTTTTCCTCACCACAAACATTCACTGCCAACTTTAAAACATTCTGTCACAAATGTGTTTGTGCGGAAGTTTAATATATTAATATTCTGTCTACTGCCATGAATGGGATCATGTGTGTTTTTTCATTTACAAGTCACGCTGTTTTCCCTGTGAGGCAAAAAAACTGCAAGCTTGTTCAGTGGGGATGGGGGAATTCTCCTTTTTGTTTTGGCGTTTTGTGTTTGACCTGTTGCTGGGGGCAACAGTAAACAAGGTTACCATGGCGACAGCTAAGTAGACGCAAAAAAAAAAAACATAGCATGTGATCGAAGCTTACACCGCTTTGTAAAAAGATCCAGCAGGCTCGCTCGCTCCGAGGGAGTGAGAGAGATAGTGTTGACACTCGCACAGTCCACTTACTCTTGCCAATTTATTAGGAACTCGAGATATGCTGTGATAAATCGCAGCCCCGGCAAAAAAAAAGAGGATTATGATGAGTTGAATTTTGGATGTGTACATGTGTTGTGTTGCTGGGTTACACTTGTAACCTGACTTTTGGTTGCTCTGAAATCAGCAATAAATTTTGTACTTATTTTTTGTGCCTCTTCACACCACCAAACACTCTTCACACCACCAAACACACACACACACACACACACACACACACACACACACACACGTTTATGCAGGAAATAAGTGACATGGGGTAAGCAAGGTCAACACGTTGTCATCGGAAAAGGAATGTGTCAAAATCCGCCTCAAATTTGAAGTGGGGATGAAACCTAAACGTGACCTTTTGGATCCTGCCCATGATTGATGTGCTGTGTTCCCGCTGGCTCACGGTCTAACCAGTCGGGGGCCCACTGTGAGCAGGAGCAGCCTGTAGGAGCTGTGTTGTGTGTCTGGTTACCATGGTTGCACTCTCAATGTTTTGTCCCCCTTACTCCTCCCGCTCTCCCTCCCTCCCTCCTGCCACGCTTCCCTCTCTCTCTGCCGCCTGCAGGCTACTCTGGATGTGGTCATGAACCTCCAGTTCCACTACATTGAAAAACTCTGGCAGACTTTTTGGTACTCAACACCGCCATCTAGTGAGGGAAGCACCACCATACCCAACAGGTCAGAGCACAAACAGGAAACCTAGGACTGTGTTTTAAAACTAAATAGGTTAATAAAAGCAATCAATATGTGACACTATGACCAATATCATTTATTCATTCATACCTGGATTATTTATTTCTTAGTGATGACGAACTGGACGGCATGCTGCCCAGAGAGAAGCTAGTGGCTTTGTGTAAATATGAACCAGTCCGGTTATGGATGAGAAGCTGCGATCACATTCTCTACCAGGCCTTGGTGGAGATCCTCATCCCGGATGTGCTGCGTCCTGTTCCCAGTCAGTGTATTTTCTAGAAATACAGGGTGTCAAAAAGTCTATAAAAACAGTCAAATATTTGGAATTGATAACAAAACGGGCATGTTAATTGCACAAAGCATATTAAGGCAGTACTCGATTTCTTGCAGTATTTGCTTAAACTTTTACAGGGTTTTGATGTCGGTCAGTGTATCTTTGGGTCATTGAATTTTCGTTTCATGAATGGGAATTGAAAAACAAAAAATGATTGGTTTATTAAAATTTTATTTTGTAATGCAAAAAATAAAATGGGTTGGTTTTTTGTGCCAAACCAATAGGTAGATCTAAAAATTAGTTTTTTTCTTAAGAAATGTACATTTTTTAATTTTATATTTATTACAACAACAAATAATAATTAAACTGTCAGCGGAAAAAAAACAAACAGATGTTTTCTCACACCAGAACCGGTAGTTGCTGTTACTGGCCTGTAGGAAAAAAAAAGGCGTTCTATGTTAAGTTTGCATATAAAACCATATTGATTATCATATGGTTTTTATGACTCTCAGGATAAAACACCACACTGTTTTTTTCTCCATAGAGTTCAGTCCACTATCTTGTTTTCAAGTCACAACCTCCTCTTTCGGAGTCAATATAAAAAAACAGCTTTTCCGTTTCTGTTTTTCTGTTTCTGTTTACTAGGAATTTTATTTGTTGTCATATGAAAATGAAAACATTTAAATCAATGTGTGTTTGATCTAATTATTGTTCTTCGATACAAAAAAATGAGAACACGGGGCGGTATAGCTCGGTTGGTAGAGCGGCCGTGCCAGCAACTTGAGGGTTGCAGGTTCGATCCCCGCTTCCGCCATCCTAGTCACTGCCGTTGTGTCCTTGGGCAAGACACTTTACCCACCTGCTCCCAGTGCCACCCACACTGGTTTGAATGTAACTTAGATATTGGGTTTCACTATGTAAAGCGCTTTGAGTCACTTGAGAAAAAGCGCTATATAAATGTAATTCACTTCACTTCACAACACTTTGTTTTTCGATTGCCTTTTTTTTTTTAAATGAAATTCAAATAGAACAATGTTTTTTTGTTTTTTGATTCCCATTCATAAAAAAACTCAACTCAATGACCAAAACATGTACTGACCTGATCCACGTGATTTTCTCTTGGCCATTAATGCAGTAACTTTGATACATATCTTTACTATAATCACATAGAAAGGATCGTAATGCAGTGCTTTATCATAAACGAGGTGTCCAGGGAATTATGCCATGGCTTTAATTAACTAAAAAGAGCCTATTTTCTCAGTGGGGTACCACAAAAACAATAACCGTTGAGTAAATGAAACAAACCTGTCAAACAAATCTCACAATTGCTTTTGTACTACACTTTTTTAAAATGTATACTTTTTGGACACCTGTTTTTCTTCAGGCACTCTCACTCAAGCCATCAGGAACTTCGCCAAGAGTCTGGAGGGATGGCTGACTAATGCCATGACCAGCTTTCCTCAAGAAATCATCCACACAAAGGTGACTGAAAACACAATAAGAGACTGCTTACTTGTATGTTGGATTTTGTGTCAGATAGGAGAGAATATAAAACATGATTATTTGTCTTTAGGCCATTGGAAAAAAAAAATAGCACACATCGTGGTGTTCTCAATGTTTTTGTACGACTAGAATAAAATAAGCATTGGGAAACTGACAATGCAGCTGGCAAAAGTACTGAAGGAAGTCCTTTCAGGAAAAGGCCCAATAACTTAAATATAAGAGTAAGATAATATTTACTTTTTAATCATGTTAGTTTAAAGTTAAAAAAACTAAAACATGACATGGGATCAACAAGGTAGAAAACAAAGGAAACATGCAGAAAAATGAATCTATACAAAAATAGTTTGCTGTGAAGAAATCACTTTATATAAATGTTTCAAAATCCTCGTCATGGTGTGAATTAGTAATGTGCACTCCAGTGATGCTCAAACACCTGCCCTTTTGCCCTGCATGAGAAAAAGTACTCTTTCTGCTGGATTATTCTTCATTTGTTGAGTATAAAAATTACTCTCTCTAATCAAATATGTTTTTATATCTAATGTGGCATATAGCATCATAATAACTAAGCTATCCATTCTGAAAGAGATGGGCAGGCCGATAATTAAATGAGTTTTACTGTTATAAAAATTAGACAAGTTTACTAGTTGAATTTTTTAGATTCAAGGTAGATGTTAAACTACTGACAGTCTGGTGAGGAATATTATTGTGGTATATAAATAGTGTGATGCTGCTTATGCTCCAATCTTTGTCAGAAAACATAAACTGTAAATGTGTGAAATGTACACCTTTGAGTTTGTATTGATTACAATATAAATTGAAAATATCCTGCAGTGATTTCTTTACAGAGTGATACTAATCTTATGAATAATCTTTATGATAGGTACACTTTGTTCTAGCCTAAGCACCTGCCCCCACAACAATTCTATGCATGTGCCTGGTGTGAATTCATGGGTTTATTTCGACCCTTTTAATGGTGTTCAATCCCGAAATACCACTGGAATTACAGTACTAGTAAAACATTTTATAATAAGTTGCTAATATTTATATGTCTGAACGGAGCTGTGTCAGTGTAGGGAATGATACTCCTAGAATGCATTGCAAGGTCAAGGTTTTATTTATTTGTATAGAACAATATTAAAACAGCCATTACTGCCCCCCAAACTGTAACTTAATTAAAAACAGAAAGAGAAACAGAAGTAAAATGAGACATTTTTGTAAAATGAGACATTTTTGTAAAATAGTAAAAAGCATTGTTTTGGCCGTGTTGCCAGACATATGACATTTAACAATTTCACCCTGTGTATGATTAATGGTTCCAAAAACATCATAAATGTTGTTAGCAAACACTATTGTAGATGTAGTGCTTTGTCACGCATGCATGCCTCTTCACAACCAGGCGAGGGCGCTGTTCTTCCGCTTCCAACAGTGCTGTTAGTTGATTTAAAGGTAAAAACTGCTGTATAATCTAAATTATACGTGGTCTGTGGTAATGTTATACTGTAGAACATGGTCCTGAGCTATGTCACATTAGGTATGTAGATAATGTTCCTCAAATACCACAATGATAAGCCTCTGGTACGATAATTGGTAATTTCCTATCGGGTTACATAACATCCATCCATCCATCCATCCATTTTCTACCGCTTATGGGGGGCGCTGTTACAACAGTGCTTCGAAAAAATTTTTTGTTACGTCCACCATCAGAAAAAGAAAACCTTTCACGCCCCCCCACGCCCATTCGCCACTACGACTACGATAAACAGTGTAATGTGATTATAAAACTGTTACAAGTACACCTGAATGAGGAAGTCACGATTAATGGCTACAATAAGCACGTTTTGTAGTGCACAGCTTTTTGACGCAAGGTTTAAAGCATGATAATGATAAAGCATGTTCGTTGCACTGTGCCCCAACCAGGGGGGCCAGGCCCACTATTTGAAAAGAGCTGGGTTACCCTGAGATAGGGCAATGTCACATAATTGTCATTTCATTGTTACACGTCGGCTACAAATTAGTTTGTTCATGTAGCTCGTTTGAATCAATAAGTGTTGATTTAAAAAAATAATAGGCTGTAAATTGTTGCCAATTTGAAAACAATGTTACTGTATGGTTACGTGCTTGTCGCTACTTAATTAGCGGTTATTAGCTTACATGGGTAGGGCAGCACGTCCATACTATGGTGGCTGTTGAGGGTCAAAAAGCGTTTGCGTATATTTTTTTAACCTTTGATGAGTTTTTAGTAATGACGTTAACATTAGGTCTGTAGCACATCTGTAGTAAATGTGCAAGGAGTGGGCGACTTGTCAAGATTGTACCCCGCCTTCCACCCGAGTGCAGTTTGGATAGGCTCCAGCACCCCCGCAAGCGGTAGAAATAGATGGATGGATTCATATATATTAGGGTTGTCCCGATACCAATAATTTGGTACCGGTACCAAAATGTATATTGATACTTTTCAAAACTTTTCCAAATAAAGGGATCTACAATACATTAAACATATTTTAAAGAATCATTTTAAAAGGTTAAAATATAAAATGCATTAAACACATTGGGCTTTTCTTGTTGCACTCAAAGAACAATTTACAATTTAGCACGTTACATATAGTCTGCCATAATCAAGTATTAGGTTGGAATAGAATAAAAAGCTTCATTGACATTATATTAAATGCTTCATGATTTATGGTTGCCAATCCTGGTCTGTGCTTTAATAACAATACTATTATTAGTAAATACTAAAAACAAAACTATTGATAAAAGTGCAAAGATAAGGCATGTAGCAGGTAAAACACACATTGTTAGAGGTAAAATACAAATTGTAGGAATTTGTTACAAACTTCAGTCATTTCACTTGCATTAGTTGAAGCTAATTGGGCGGTTTTAGCTCCGCTAATATTTGGCATCAAGCTAAGTAGCTGTGTGCGCGTCTACTTATCGTCATGTGCACAACAGGGGAGCTGGTTAACTCATGAGAGTAGCGTATGTGTGTTTGCAAGAATGGCAATGTGTTGGCTGAGTGACGTCAGTGAGTAAGTGGGCGAGTAAAGAGAGAGAGAGAGGTAGCATGTGCACAGCAGAGTGATGAAGGGGTCTGGATGTGGCCTGCAAAACTAATAATTAAGTGATTGTCACGACTCGGCGGCCTTGTCAATCTGACCCGAAAGCAGAATTTAGCAGACCCATTGCCGGGTAAAGTGAAGGGTGTTAACCCAGACGAAAACATCGGCCCCGAAGGGAACGTCTGCCCTGTGCTCCATGACTACCGTCTGCATGTGAGCCGAACAGCTGGAAAGGTGTAACAACTTTATAATCTGTCACTCTTTATAACTCCTTGTGCAGATCTGAATGCTTATTATTTAAATATTTACTTACATTTGAAGCAAATGTGGTAATACTAATCGCCACATTTGGCGAGGCGTGTTTTAAAGCAACACTTGCAGCACGGCGCCTCCTTGTTTAAAGCTTCACCTTTATCGTTAGTTTCAAAGCCCAAATACCTTCATATTGCACTTCACGCACCCTCTTTATTAACCAGTAAAAATGATGTTTCTTTGACATTCTTCCTCTCCACGATGTTATTGCTTGTATGCCCTTTGTGTGTGTGTTTTGACACGCTCAACATCATGCGCCTCGGTCTGTAGTCACCGCTGCACAGCAGCATAAACGGTACCGGTATTTTTCAAAGGAGAAGTTACCGCAGTAGTAATCAGTAGGGAAGCAATCAATCACTCAATCAATCAAAGTTTATTTATATAGCCCTAAATCACAAGTGTCTCAAAGAGCTGCACAAGCCACAACGACATCCTTGGCTCAGATCCCACATCAGGGCAAGGAAAAACTCAACCCAATGGGCTACAATGAGAAACCTTGGAGAGGACCGCAGATGTGGGGATGTACCAAGCAACGGTGCTTGGTACAATCCTGCACGAAACAATCTACCTTTATTGACCGTGACCCTATGCGTGTGTGTTTGTGAACGTTTGCGTGTGTTTTTGTCAAAGTGTGTGTCCGTATATGTGCGCAACCTCCCGTTCCACCGCAGGAAAATCAGGCTCGTCACGACATAATTAACGTTTAATCATTGTTGTGCCTCTTACACAACTCGGAAGGGCACTCCAGATTAACAAAATAACGAATTATGACTAAAACTAGCATAGAAGTTGAAACAACATTTAGAAGGAGCAGCGGCTTTAGTGACAGGCTTTAGTTTCACTATATGTTGCAGCGCACCAGTAATCATGACCTGAATGCGGACTTGCAGGCACTCACAGGAGTTTGTATTAGTCTTACTGGGAGAATCAACACACCCACTAATTTAATCAGAAAAATTCAACTCCTCTGATATAACATGTCATATAACATAAAAAAACATTTTGTTCCTGAAATAATCATTAAGCTTCTTTTACAAACCCCGTTTCCATATGAGTTGGGAAATTGTGTTAGATGTAAATATAAACGGAATACAATGATTTGCAAATCCTTTTCAACCCATATTCAGTTGAATGCACTACAAAGACAAGATATTTGATGTTCAAACTCATAAACTTTATTTTTTTTTTGCAAATAATAATTAACTTAGAATTTCATGGCTGCAACACGTGACAAAGTAGTTGGGAAAGGGCATGTTCACCACTGTGTTACATAGTGATGGGTTGATGAGGCCTCATGAAGCGTTTCGACACATTGCAAAACTGTATTGATACTGTGTCGATAGTGTGTCACTAAATACTGACATCTGCTGGACATTAAAAATCCCTACAGGCAACCTATGGACCGACTCAACTGACACTGATTTTATGACTTAGTATATACAATAATATAAACCAAGTCATTGTATTTCATTTAGGATTATTTCATATCTTCATTTAAATAAAAATATATTTTTATCTTTTTTAGATACAGTCAAATAATGTGAACATGTATCGTGACTAGGATGGCAGAAGGTGGGGATTGAACCCCAGTAACCAGCAACCCTCCGATTGCTGGCACGGCCACTCTACCAACTTCGCCACGCCGTCATTCCTGTATCCTCTCTAGTAACAGTAGTGATGGGTCCTGCAACACAGATGCATCGGCGCATGCGTCGAGCTCATAGAGCGAAACCCTGTGTCGGTGCGCGTACCGCTTTTAGAAAGTCACGTGACCGATCATGAGCTGCTTTGGTCACGTGACCGATACGCGAACTGTATCGCACTGACGCCTCCTCTGTGCCCTGTGAGCAACGTTCCCTCTAAGGTGCGCGCCTGCGCAATTGCGCAGTGCTCAAGCGTCCTCCGCGCACACCAGGCGCCGCACAGCCAATATATGCCGCGCACCAAATCAAACCCATCTGAATTCTAAACAAAATAAACACATTTATTCTGTGTAATTTTGAAATGCAACTTTGAGTGACAGTGACAACAAGCGGCCCTAACGGTGTTCGTCAACAACACGCATTGCGCCGCTTCCTAATAAACACAGTTTGGTGCGCAGGCGTCAGTGCGATACAGTTCATGAGCTGTCACGTGACCAGAACAGCTCACGAGCGGTCACGTGACCAAAACAGCTCGTGTTCGGTCACGTGACTTTCTAAAAGCGATACGCGCACCGACACAGGGTATCGCTCTATGAGCTCGACGCATGCGCCGATGCATCGGTGTTGCCGGACCCATCACTAGTGTTACATGGCCTTTCCTTTTAACAACACTCAGTAAACGTTTGGGAACTGAGGAGACACATTTTTTAAACTTTTCAGGTGGAATTCTTTCCCATTCTTGCTTGATGTACAGCTTAAGTTGTTCAACAGTCCAGGGGTCTCCGTTGTGGTATTTTAGGCTTCATAATGCGCCACACATTTTCAATGGGAGACAGGTCTGGTCTACAGGCAGGCCAGTCTAGTACCCGCACTCTTGTACTATGAAGCCACATTGATGTAACACGTGGCTTGGCATTGTCTTGCTGAAATAAGCAGGGGCGTCCATGGTAACGTTGCTTGGATGGCAACATTTGTTGCTCCAAAACCTGTATGTACTTTTCAGCATTAATGGCGCCTTCACAGATGTGTAAGTTACCCATGTCTTGGGCACTAATACACCCCATACCATCACAGATGCTGGCTTTTCAACTTTGCGCCTATAACAATCCGGATGGTTCTTTTCCTCTTTGGTCCGGAGGACACAACGTCCACAGTTTCCAAAAACAATTTGAAATGTGGACTCGTCAGACCACAGAACACTTTTCCACTTTGTATCAGTCCGTCTTAGATGAGCTCAGGCCCAGCGAAGCCGACGGCATTTCTGGGTGTTGTTGATAAACGGTTTTCGCCTTGCATAGGAGAGTTTTAACTTGGACTTACAGATGTAGCGACCAACTGTAGTTACTGACAGGGGGTTTCTGAAGTGTTCCTGAGCCCATGTGGTGATATCCTTTACACACCGATGTCGCTTGTTGATGCAGTACAGCCTGAGGGATCGAAGGTCACGGCTCAGCTGCTTACGTGCAGTGATTTCTCCAGATTCTCTGAACCCTTTGATGATATTACGGACCGTAGATGGTGAAATCCCTAAATTATTTGCAATAGCTGGTTGAGAAAGGTTTTTCTTAAACTGTTCAACAATTTGCTCACGCATTTGTTGACAAAGTGGTGACCTTCGCCCCATCCTTGTTTGTGAATGACTGAGCATTTCATGAAATCTACTTTTATACCCAATTATGACACCCACCTGTTCCCAATTTGCCTGTTCACTTGTGGGATGTTCCAAATAAGTGTTTGATGAGCATTCCTCAACTTTATCAGTATTTATTGCCACCTTTCCCAAATTCTTTGTCACGTGTTGCTGGCATCAAATTCTAAAGTTAATGATTATTTGCAAAAAAAAGAATGTTTATCAGTTTGAACATCAAATATGTTGTGTTTGTAGCATATTCAACTGAATATGGGTTGAAAATGATTTGCAAATCATTGTAGTCCGTTTATATTTACATCTAACACAATTTCCCAACTCATATGGAAACGGGGTTTGTATGTGTTGGTACACATTATTTAACAGTACCTCAAATTCAAACTGCACTTTAATGTAATTGTATTCAATATACACTACAGTATTTGAGTTTTAAAAAAACTCCACAATCTGGGTCACCGCTTGCCGTTTGCCAAAGCACTGGTGAGAAGTACCGATGTATACAAGTAATTAAAGAATATATACTGTACATATATATATGGAGTGAGTTTTCAGCATATCATTCACAAATCCATTAAATATAACCACATTACAGTGATACAACAACATTTTTTATTGAAAAAATTATTTTCATTGGGGGTCAAGCCCCTTTAAAATTCTGATCCTAGATTTGCCCTCGCATTAACTTATATTAATTGGTGTGTGTGTGTAGGTGGCGGTGGTCAGTGCCTTTGCGCAGACTCTAAGACGTTACACCAGCCTCAACCACCTGGCCCAGGCTGCGCGCGCCGTCCTCCAGAACACCTCGCAGATCAACCAGATGCTCTCCGACCTTAACCGGGTGGACTTTGCTAACGTTCAGGTTGTGGATGCTTCCTTCAGATGTTTAACGCTCATTGCAGTGCTGTCTTGTTGACTGTGTGTGTGTGTGTGTGTGTAACAGGAGCAGGCATCCTGGGTGTGTCAGTGTGATGAAAGCGTGGTCCAGCGTCTGGAGCAGGACTTTAAAGTCACACTGCAGCAGCAGAGTTCTCTGGACCAGTGGGCCACCTGGCTCGACAACGTTGTCTCTCAGGTCCTCAAGCCCCACCAGGGCAGCCCCAGCTTCCCTAAAGCGGCACGCCAGTTCCTTCTGAAGTGGTCTTTCTACAGGTACTTACTGCTTCTTCTTCTTTGTCACCAACCCTCACAATCTGACATACTTGTTGCAAATGTTGTCAAGTCAACATGTTGGTTGACGCCAACCCAAAAAGACAAAAGGTGCTTCAACAAAGTATTCGCTTTAGGTTGTGCAAATCTGATCTGTTGTTGGTATCATTAGAAATACATGCACGCAAGTTGTACAGTATACCAGTACAAATGATTTAAAATGGTACTAACTGCTTTTGAAAAATACCGGTACTTTTTTTTTTTTTCATCGACAATGCTAGCATACAAGTCACGCCGCATGTTAGTCAACAACACACATAAACAGCATTTGCAAGCAGAAACAATATTAAGATTAAGTAGTTTTTGCTTTAAACCCAAGCCTTAAACACTGAAGCGGTGCTCTAAAAGTGTTTTTCCACCTTTTTTATTTTTTTTAAATCCGGAGGCACACCACCAGCAGAAACATTAAAAAACGAAACTCAGTTGACAGTAAAATTGTTGGAAATGACTTTAAAGCATAACCAAGCATGCATCACTATAGCTCTTGTCTCAAAGTAGGTGTACTGTCACCACCTGTCACATCACGCCGTGACTTATTTTGAGTTTTTTGCCGTTTTCCTGTGTGTAGTGTTTTAGTTCTTGTCTTGCGCTCCTATTTTGGTGGCATTTTCTCTTTTTTTGGTATTTTCCTGTAGCGGTTTCATGCAGACCTGGGCATTCTGCGGCTCGCGTGCCGCATCCGGCCCTTTGTGCGTCCCTGTCCGGCCCGCGTGAGGCAATACAACTGTGCTGCTTTTATTTTGAAAAGTATTATTTATGGGCGTGTGTCCGTGTGTAACCTGTGAGTGAAGGTGCACATGCAGCGACAAGTGATGCACGGTTTACACCCGAGACGCTAAAAAGAGAAAAGTTGATGAAGAATGACGTGTTTCCAACAAGACATGGACTGCCAAGCAACGTTCCCTCTAAGGTGCGTGCCTGCGCAATTGCGCACTGCTCAAGCGTCCGCTGCGCGCAGCAAATATATGCCGCGCACCAAATCAAATCCCATCTGAATTCTAAACAAAATAAACATATTTATTCTATGGAATTTTGCAATGCAACTTTGAGTGACAGTGACAACAAGCGGCCCTAACGGTGTTCGTCAACACCGTTCAATTAAACACTGTTCAATTATTGTAACGTCTATCGAGATGCTTCGAGGACAGGAATGATATCGATCACTTTATTGAGCAAAACTGTTTATATTCGGACATAACCACACCAAAAACATGAGTAAAACAATTCTATCTCGAAAAACTAGTCATTTTCTGCCGTACAAACCAGGCCAAAACTTGTCATCTGTCACCAACACGCATAGCACTAAACCACTGGTGCGTTTATGGCCACACAAAAAGTCGGACAACTCAAACACCACACAAAGTTACACTATGACTCCTCAGTCATACGTGTGCTTATTTTACTGTCATTTATTATTAATGTTAATTTATTTATATTATTCATGGAATGCTGTTACACACACTATGTTGAAGTATTACTATTATTATTAATTATTATTATTATTTATCTTACGGTATATATCAAAAATAATATTGAGCAAAATTTAATTGAAATATTGTCGATGTGGCCCTCCAGCAGTGCTCGGGTTGCTCATGCGGCCCCCGGTAAAAATTAATTGCCCACCCCTGGTTTCATGTCTTCCTTTGAGCGTTATTTCCCGCATCTACTTTGTTTTAGCAATCAAGAATATTTCTGTTGTTTTTATCCTTCTTTGTGGGGACATTGTTGATTGTCACGTCATGTTTGGATGTACATTGTGGACGCCGTCTTTGCTCCACAGTAAGTCTTTGCTGTCGTCCAGCATTCTGTTTTTATTTACTTTGGAGCCAGTTCAGTTTTAGTTTCGTTCTGCATAGCCTTCCCTAAGCTTCAATGCCTTTTCTTAGGGGCACTCACCTTTTGTTTATTTTTGGTTTAAGCGTTAGACACAATTTTACCTGCACACTGCCTCCCGCTGTTTCCGACATCTACAAAGCAATTAACTACCGGCTGCCACCTACTGGTATAGAAGAGTATTATATGGTTACTCTGCCGAGCTCTAGACAGCACCGACACTCAACAACAACACATCATTTGCAGACTACAATTACTGGTTTGCAAAAAATATAAGATTTGTTTTATGAACCCAGGAAATACATCCCGAGACACATCAGGGCTTTAAATATTACCAATGTATGACCATGTCACTACTTGGTATCGGATCGATACCCAAATTTATGGTGTCACCCATGTGAAGTACCAAACAACAAAAGAATAAGTGCTTCTTACATTTGAACAGAAGTGTAAATAGAACATGGTAAAACAGAAAACAACCAGATAGTAAATGAATAAATAGATTTATTAGCCATTTTCTACCGCTTGTCCTTCATAATTTTGACAAAATAATACAATGGGAAATGACACAATATGTTACTGCATACGTCAGAAGCCAAACTAAGAGCATTTGTTTGCTGTTGGGCTGGTTACTGAAAACCAGTAACTAGTTACAGTTACTAGTTACTTTATTTCAAAAGTAACTCAGTTACTAACTCAGTTACTTACACCAAAAAGTAATGCGTTACTGTGAAAAGTAACTATTTAGTTACTTCTTTTTTTAAAAAGCTCCCATTAATGCCCTTTTAGCCTTCATTTCAGTATTGTTATTGCACTGGAGAATAATACAATGTGTTGATCAACTTGACATGCATTTGCATCACTGAACTCTGCTAAGCAATGTGGTCTACATACAACACACAAACAATGTGCTCTACATACAACACACAAACAATGTGCTCTACATACAACACACAAACAATGTGGTCTACATACAACACACAAAGACAAAGATATGTTTCAAAGGGCCAATTTATTTCAGGCCAGAACAAATTGACAAAACTATTTTAAATCGCTGCAACATAACATACATAAGTAACAAACAGCATAATAACAACATAGCTGTAAACCTGGCTTCCCCCAAGGAAGGCACACATGACATACACAAAGCCTAACCAGGCATTTTTTTCTCTCAAGGAATTCTGAAATAAAATCACGTCTTCATGAGATTAACACTGTACTGACGCCCAGAGCAATCTACGCATTTCCCCAGTTTTAGTTTAGAGAAAAGGAAAAATTGGCCTGGCCTACTAGGATCCCTCTTTATGTTTGTGAACTTTATAGTCTATACATTTAGAGTGATGTGATAATCAAACACTCTAGAAGTCTAGAATGAAAGAGTATATAAGAGAATTGACAGAGTGTGTGTACCTTCAGTGATGAATGATGAGCAGAGGCAGAGTTTGGAGTAATTTTTGTAGCTTGCTTTCCATGTTTATGTGCTCACTGTCCACTGTGTCCAGTAACTTGGAAAATGTTTTCGTGCCATTTGCCGTTTGAAGCTGGTATCATGCTAATTAGCTGCCTGAAAGCGGGTGCCTCCACTGTAGAAATAGCCTGCATGTCTTCTAGCACATACGCTGTAATGGCTCTATCAATGTTGTTCTGGCTAGCAGTGCCTCCGTTAAAATCCAGCCGCTGTTGGAGGTGGAGGTGAAGTGTGTCTCTCCTTACTAGCTTCGTCGAAGCATGTTGCTTTTGTAGCTGTCTCTGCAGATTTGAATTGCTGTTTTGGGCAGTCTTTGATCCAAGACACAACTTACATTAAACTAAAATGTTATTTTCTTTGTGCTCGACAAAAGAAAAGAAGGGAGAATATCTCCATGTTAAGAAACTCGACTGCGGCTCTGTTGTTAGTAAACACAGACACGCCCCTTCCCTCCCCTCTCCTCCCCTCCCCACACCCACACCCACACCCAGACACACACAGAGCGCGCCTCTTCTCTGGCTTGTGACACAAGAACGACACTGCAACTCTCCAATAAAAGACACTCAGATCTTCTGTTTCTAGCCGATACTACATAAAAAATAACGTAAAATAACGGAGTAACGCATCATGTAGTAACGGTAACTGAGTTACTGAATATAAAAAAATAACGTGTTAGACTACTAGTTACCGCCGAAACTAACGGCGTTTTGTTTCTTTTCATAATCGTTTACAAACTCAGGAGTTAAGTCCGTGGACACAGGAGGACTTTAAGTGCAAAACCTGACGGATTTATATCAGAGCCAGTGGTAGATTTTTGCTTATTGACTTTATTTTGCTGAAACTATTGTATGTAATAAAAGTGACTAACAGTGTAATTGATATTGTTACACTGCCATTATAAGTTTTTGCCTGATTATAACAACTTCAAACATCAGTACCAGCATTGGCGTGACCAATCCTGACCATGTAACTACTTGGTATGGGATCAATACACATTTGTAGTGGCGCACAAAACTAATGTCAAGTATCCAAACAACAGAAGAATAAATGTAAATAACAAAAGTGTGCTACAACAGAAAATATCAGAGGGCAGTCCCATCATAATGTGTTTATGACAGCTGTGGTGGTCTGCCACAAACCCATGAATGGATGGGAAAAACTGCTGTGAATGTGTCTGCATGTGCTCTGTGATTGGCTGGTGAAATCAGCTGGGCTGGGCTCCAGCTTACCCGTGTCTCCTGTCCTCTGCAGCTCCATGGTGATCAGAGACCTGACTCTGCGCAGCGCCGCTAGCTTCGGGTCCTTCCACCTGATCCGCCTGCTGTACGACGAGTACATGTTCTATCTGGTGGAACACCGCGTGGCTCAGGCCACCGGGGAGACGCCCATCGCTGTCATGGGGGAGGTGACGCAAGCCCAACACGTCACAGTAACACCTTCTCTCATTGGTCCAAAACACTCAAGTCTTTTTTTTTTCTTTGTGCTTTCACGTCACAGTTCAGTGACCTGGGCTCCATGATGCCAGCACTCATGGAGAAAGGTATGTCCATAGTCTTAATGTTATTATCTATAATGTTAACTTTTATAGTGCTAATCTCACTATATATAATGTCCATATTATCATATATAGTGTGAATGTCATTCATAGTGTGAACATTGTTATTCATAGTGTGACTGTTATTTATAATGTCAATCTCAATGTTATTTAGTTTCAATGTTAATATATATCCATCCATCTTCTTCCGCTTATCCGAGGTCGGGTCGCGGGGGCAGCAGCCTAAGCAGGGAAGCTCAGACTTTCCTCTCCCCAGCCACCTCGTCCAGCTCTTCCCGGGGGATCCCGAGGCGTTCCCAGGCCAGCCGGGAGACATAGTCTACCCAACGTGTCCTGGGTCTTCCCCGTGGCCTCCTACCGGTCGGACGTGCCCTAAACATCTCCCTAGGGAGGCATTTGGGTGGCATCCTGACCAGATGCCCGAACCACCTCATCTGGCTGCTCTCCATGTGGAGGAGCAGCAGCTTTACTTTGAGCTTCTCACCCTATCTCTAAGGGAGAGACCCGCCACCCGGCGGAGGAAACTCATTTCGGCCGCTTGTACCCGTGATCTTGTCCTTTCGGTCATAACCCAAAGCTCATGACCATAGGTGAGGATGGGAACGTAAATCGACCGGTAAATTGAGAGCTTTGCCTTCCGGCTCAGCTCCTTCTTCACCACAACGGATCGATACAGCGTCCGCATTACTGAAGACGCCACACCGATCCGCCTGTCGACCTCACAATCCACTCTTCCCTCACTCGTGAACAAGACTCTGAGGTACTTGAACTCCTCCACTTGGGGCAGGGTCTCCTCCCCAACCCGGAGATGGCACTCCACCCTTTCCCGGGCGAGAACCATGGACTCGGACTTGGAGGTGCTGATTCTCATCCCAGTCACTTCACACTCGGCTGCGAACCGATCCAGTGAGAGCTGAAGATCCTGGCCAGATGAAGCCATCAGGACCACATCATCTGCAAAAAGCAGAGACCTAAACCTAACCGGATCCCCTCAATGCCCTGACTGCGCCTAGAAATTCTGTTAATATATATGTCAGTTATTATTTATACTGTCAATGTTATTATATATAGTGTCAATGTTATTATATATAGTGTCAGTTATTATTTATACTGTCAAAGTTATATATAATGTCAATGTTATTATATATAGTGTCAGTTATTTAGTTTCAATGTTATTTACTGTCAATGTTATTTACTGCCAATGTTATTATATATAGTGTCAATGTTATTATTTATAGTGTCAGTTATTTAGTTTCGATGTTATTATTTACAGTTAATGTTATTATATTTAGTGTCAATGTTATTATATACAGTGTCAACGTTATTGTATATAGTTTCAATGTTATTATTTATACTGTTAATGTTATTTTATATACTGTCAATGTTATTATATACTGTATAGTGTCAGTTATTTAGTTTCAATGTTATTATATATAGTGTCAACGTTATTATATACAGTTCCAATGTTATTATTTACAGTCAATGTTGCTATATATAGTGTCAATGTTATTCTATATAGTGTCAGTTATTTAGTTTCAATGTTATTATATATAGTGTCAACATTATTATATTTATTGTCAATATTATATATAGTGTCAATGTTATTATATATAGTGTCAACGTTATACAGTATATAGTTTCAATGTTATTATTTATACTGTTAATGTTATTATATATACTGTCAATGTTATTATATATAGTGTCAAAGTTATTATAGTGTCAATGTTTTTATATATACAGTACTGTCAATGTTATTATATATATAGTGTCAGTTATTTAGTTTAAATGTTATTATATATAGTGTCAATGTTAATATATATAGTGTCAATGTTACTATATATAGTGTCAATGTTATTATATATAGTGTCAACATTACTATGTATGGGGCAGCACGGTGGCACAGGGGTTAGTGCATGTGCCTCATAATACGAAGGTCCTGAGTAGTCTTGTGTTCAATCCCGGGCTCGGGATCTTTCTGTGTGGAGTTTGCATGTTCTCCCTGTGACTGCGTGGGTTCCCTCCGGGTACTCCGGCTTCCTCCCACCTCCAAAGACATGCACCTGGGGATAGGTTGATTGGCAACACTAAATTGGCCCTAGTGTGTGAATGTTGTCTATCTGTGTTGGCCCTGCGATGATGTGGCGACTTGTCCAGGGTGTACCCCGCCTTCCGCCCGAATGCTGCTGAGATAGGCTCCAGCACCCCCCGCGACCCCAAAAGGGACAAGCGGTAGAAGATGGATGGATGGATTATTATATATAGTTTCAATATTATTTATACTGTCAATGTTATTATATATTAAAGTTAAAGTTCCACTGATAGTCACACACACACTAGGTGTGGTGAAAGTACTCTCTGCTACTGTCAGTGTTATTATTTATACTGTGAATGTTATTTATGGTGTTAACATTATTTATAGTGTAAATGTTATCTATAATGTGAATGTTATTTAATGTGAATGTTATTTATATTGTGATTATTATTTATAGTTCAAATGTAATTTAGTGTGAATGTTAGTATTCATATTGTGAATGTTATTGTGGTAATGTTATAATAGTGTGAATGTCATTTACACTGTGGATGTTATCAATATTGTCAATGTTATTTTAGTGTGAATGTTATTCATATTGCGAATGTTATCATTTACAGTGTGAATGTTATTTATATTACGGCTCTCATTTCCTGCTCCTTCAGACGTGTCCTTTTCTGACGAGATGAGTGACCTGGGCAGCGAGGCGGACGTGTCCCGAAGCGAGCCGGCGGTCAAGAGGGAACGCATCGAAATGAGCCACCCTCTGCAGGAGATGTGAGACGTGACCCCCACCCAAACTACCCCTGAAGCGCTGGTCGGCCCACACTGCATCCTTCTGCCATCAGTGTGTGCAAAGTGTACATTTCTCTCTATAAATAGTAGCCATGATGTCACGGTAATAGTGCTGCACACGTCTCGTTTCCTTCCTTCCTTCCTTCCTTCTTTCTTTCTTCAAGTGCAACTGTGAATGAGTTTGTGCGTTTCTTGTTTTTCCCAATTCAGACGTGCTTTGTGGTGCTTTATTGTTCAGTTAGCTGTGCCATGGTGTCATTTGAGTGCCTTAGATCGCTAACTATCAAACCATCCCGCCAGATGTCCACCTGTCCCTCAGCTGTGCCTCGACCGCACGATGAATGTATTGTCTCAGAGCACCTTTAAACAGAGTGTGTGTGTGTGCGTACTCCCTTGTTGCCTCTGCTGCAGCTTGCAGCGAACACAGAAAAACATGACAAGATGGAACATGCAACCCTATGGACCCAAAGGAGCTTACCCCTCATTCTAATGTGCGTTACCGTGGTAACCCGTAGATGTTTTTACCTCACTAGATTTCTATGCCGCGTGGCTCAGACAACATAAGGCAAGTATTCCTTGTATGTAAATATTTCCACCGCAGACCTACAAGTAGCATCCTTAGCGTAATCCTCTTCATGTCACCCCCTGCTGAGGCCCCGTTGGATTAGGTAGAACGCTAACAGGAAGTATGAGCTTCATAAATTATATATTACATATATCTTTATGACGTGTGTATGTTTTGTGGCCTTTGCCTCATTTCTCTGTGTCAGAAAAAGAGTTTTGATTTGTAACGGATTCTAGAGTTCTGTGTGTGATTAATTTGTTCCCAACCGTTGGATATATAAAGATCAAATTGTCCCAATCCAATAATGAATTATTCATTTTCTGTTTGAACCCTCAACCCCCATTCACCTCTTGTGCTGACTTATTTAATGCTTTTTGAGATGTGTTGCCTTCAAGTGCTTTGGAAAACGTCACGTTCTTTTTCAATGTTTTGTATAACTGTTATAGATTTTTGGCATTTTTTTATGGAAATAGATTTGGGTCTTCTTACGAGTATACCGAAGCCCTATTTTTGTGTATTTTTAACCTCCACTTTATCCAGCCCAAGAACAGACGATGCTTGTTATGCTGCATAATTCAGCTGTATTTTGTACTTGGTCACAATGTGTAATAAACTGGCGAAAACCAAAGTCTTGTGCATTTTGTTTTTATTAAATAACATCGCAAATCCTCTTTTTGTAGCAGATATACAAACAATGCTTCTTTTTTAGGTTTAAAAGATCTAATAAACAACCCTGTTAAGTCATTAAGACATGCCAGTGCCTCACATTAGTATTTAGCTTATTACTCACATGCTTCCCTGTACTGTAAATCTACGAGTCAGCGCTGACGTTCATAGTCCATCCAGTAAAGAAAAGGCACGAGAAGAAAAGGAGAACTTTTCCTCCAGGCGAAGACGAGACAACACAATAGAGAGGAAAAAGAAGAGGCTCGGTCCTAAAACAGCAGTAAAGACTGTCAGAACTAAGTGCTTGTTTGCTTCCCTTAAAGGAATGTTACTCGTCTCCAGGACATCGTCTTGATCGTGTCAAATTCTTAGAAAGACGGATGGAATCGTTGCCATGCTCATAAAGTGCAGCCTGCCATGTACTTCCCTGTCAGACAGACAGCAAAAAAAGTAAATGATTGATGAATATATATAAGTGAAAATATATATATATATATAATAACTTTGCGTTTTATATACATTTGTTATATATTAAATACTACAATAATTATGATTTGGACTTGTATTCTACATGTATGTTTGAAATGAGTAAATTACTGTCACAACAGTTTTAGAAAAACTTTATTGTAAAAACAATCCCATTTTATATGACTATTTATGTTCAATATTATTTATAATCCCGTCATCCTATATTGTTTCAGTAATATAATGTATACAATTTTATTCTATTTTATTTTACAGCAATTATAATACGTAGAACATATTAACTTGTGGCTTGTAATTAATACGTAAAATGTTTTGAAATAATTTAATGTATTAATATATATATAAAGGGACATGGGAATTTTTTTTTTTTTAGACATGTATCTCGTGTCCACGAGAAAGTATCTCGTGGCCACGAGAAACTTTTTATAAAAAAAAAATATATATAATTTTTTTTATTTTTTTTTATAAAAAGTTTCTCGTGGCCACGATGGATGCGTGCTGATGGTTTGGTGTGTGTTAAAATGGCAGTTTATGAGTTAATATGGCTGTATTTCCAGATAGGACTTTCCCCCATGTGTGTTGTGGCAAAATGTGAATGCTTGATTAGTAGGTGTGAGACAAACACTTTATCTTCCTGGTTATTGTAATGCTACGTGTTTGACATTATTTAAAGGGAAAGGACAGTTTTCCTCTTCTGTGGCTGTGGGGGGGGGGGGGGGGGGTCCGATGTTGATGTGATCAAACTTCTTTCTTGCTTGGAAAATACACACACAATTGTAACTGTTATTTTTTTCCTGCAAATAATAAATATGTACAACGTGTTTGGATGTATTCATTTATGTAAAATTGTCATTAAATGTAATATTGCCTGACAAAAAGTGATTCGACGTACGTAATATTTTGATATTTACACATCGCATATTTACACACGCGCATCTGACTAGAATACCCTTATGTGCATTACATATATCAACATCAACTACCTACTGTACTGTTTACTTGTGAAATACCCTTTTTAGAGCAAATATCTACCCATATAATTTATATGTGTATATATAATATATAAATATATATATGTATATATATATATATATATACATATATACACGCACACACACACATATACATGTATACTGTATAGGAAGAAACACACATACATATATACAGTATACATATATACACACAAACACTAAATTTGACAAACAAAATAACTACTATTTATAAGTTACTAAGTAAACAGTACAGTAGGTACTTGATGTTGATATATGTAATGCACATAAGGGTATTCTAGTCAGATGTGCGTGTGTAAATATGCGATGTGTAAATATCAAAATATTACGTACGTCGAATCACTTTTTGTCAGGCAATATTACATTTAATGACAATTTTACATAAATGAATACATCCAAACACGTTGTACATATTTATTACTTGCAGTAAGAAATAACAGTTACAATTGTGTGTGTATTTCCAAGCAAGAAAGAAGTTTGATCACATCAACATCGGACTAACTGACACACTCCGCTTCACTGTAGGTCCGCAAGCCACGCCCACCCCCCCCCCCCTCCCCCCACAGCCACAGAAGAGGAAAACTGTCCTTTCCCGGGCATGATAGTCTTAAATAATGTCAAACACGTAGCGTTACAATAACCAGGAAGATAAAGTGTTTGTCTCACACCTACTAATCAAGCATTCACATTTTGCCACAACACACATGGGGGAAAGTCCTAATTGGAAATACAGCCATATTAACTCATAAACTGCCATTTTAACACACACCAAACCATCAGCACGCATCCAATGCTTTCTCGTGGCCACGAGAAACTTTTTATTAATAAAAAGTTTCTCGTGACCACGAGATACTTTCTCGTGGCCACGAGATACATGTCTAAAAAAAAAAAAATTCCATGTCCCTTTAGGGGCTCCATAGATACTGTATTTGAATCCAATATAATGTTGTAATGTAATATAATACTATATTAGAATAGGTCAATGTATTATACGATTATTTTTTATTAATCTAATTGATATTTATATTTAATATGTATTATAATACAATCATATTTAATTGCAAAAGGGTAATGTACATAATATTTATTTTAATTATGATACTGTACAGTTTTATATTAAAAACTTTGCAGTTGTCTTGTAATAAAAATAATTACAAAATAATTAAATGCAAATAGTTAATAGCATTAAAAATTAGTTAACATGTAATGTAATATATTGCTAGAATAGTTTGATGTATTATCATATGAGATGTATACTTAACACTTGTAATTGATATTTTTGTGTATTTATATGTTTGCAGCAAGTTAATTATATTAAGTAGATTACTTTTAGTTTGATATATTTAAATGTGTCACCTGTGGCGAATCTCTTCTTGACCAGCGACATGCGGTAGCGGCTGCCCACCAGTTCCACATCCATGCCTGACAGCGAGGCCCCAGAGCCAACAAACTGAACAGCCAGGCTGGGTGGGGGCCCGCGGGGGACCTCCAAACACTGCCAGCTGGCACAAAGGGTCCCTGAGCCTTGAAGACAGGTAGAAAGCGTCAACAGGAAGAAGGACAACATTTACATAAATCAGAATTATCATCAGAGTGGAAGTTTAATGCAGTGTACTTCTGAAACACATTGAACATAACATAAACATAGTAACATCTCCAGTCCTTTCTTTACTAATTTTTCTTTATTATTATTGTCCATCCATCCATTTTCTACCGCTTGTCCCTTTTGGGAGCTGCATTCAAGCGAAGGCGGGGGTACACCCTGGACAAGTCGCCACCTCATCGCAGGGCCAACACAGATAGACAGACAACATTCACACTCACATTCACACACTAGGGCCAATTTAGTTTTATAAATATATATATATACATATATATATACATACATGCATATATATACATATACATATATACATACATGCATATATATATACATATATACATACATATACATATATACATACATGCATATATATATACATATATACATACATGCATATATATATATACATATATACATACATGCATATATAT